>NW_022439817.1:5875-8423 GCF_009761245.1 Sapajus apella
TATATATATATATATATATATAAACCACAAATACCAGAATGGAAAAAACAGGGAATTAGACTCAAATCACCTTGAACTTTTTCATGTCTCTGTCCACACAAACTGCCCCTCCTTATCATCTGATCTCTCGGCTTTCACCCAGCTGCACGGCTCCGTGTCCCCTGCAGGCCTCTCCCCTGAGCTCTGCAATGCTGTGTCCAGTTGGCTCCTTAGCTCTGCTGGGACATCACACAGACATCTCCACCTTCACATTTTCATCAATGACTTCCTAAACCCTCCTACACATTCCCTACAGTCCTGCACGTCTCAGATGAGGGTGAAGTGTACTTCTGGGGGTTAGCTAAACTTGACAGCATGTATTTTAAATATGGGAAATAAACTGGACTCTTGAGAGAACAAGTCCCCAAGGGAAGAGCAGAACCAGAAGGTGGGGCTGTACTGGGCTGGCGCCCTCTGAGTGGAGCTCAGCCCTGACTTCACATTAGGGTGCTCAGGCATTTTGCAAATACATCTTTTATGCTGTTGCATCAGAGATTGCTATTATCATAGTGTGGGACCTACCCTCAATAATACTTACATTGGTGCCGGTGATTCTCATCTGTGCCTAGCACTGAACATCAAGGCAGTTTCCTCCATGTTGAGAGCTGGGAGGAGCCTTTGATCCACAGGGAGGTGATGGGCTATGCTCTGCATGGGGCTTGGTGAGGGCCACCTGGGTGCCCTGAAGATCTGTGCCCTGATGCAGTGTGTGTGTGGACTTTTCCAGAAGAAAATCAAGATCTGACAATGTGTAAAAAGTAGGATGCTCTTATCTCTACATAATCTCTGGTGCAGTGGGCAGCAGAGGACAGTCTTTCTACAGGGTGAGGTCTCCCCTGTGTGTGTCTTTTTGTCTCAGGAAAAAAGTGAGTGCTTTTTTTTGTTTTTTGTTTTTGAGACAGAGTTTCACTCTTGTTGCCCAGGCTGGAGTGTAATGGCGCCATCTTGGCACACCACAACCTCTGCCTCCCAGGTTTAAGCAATTCTCTGGCCTCAGCCTCCCAAGTTGCTGGGGTTACAGGCATGTGCCACCATGCCTGGCTGATTTTTTCTATTTTTAGTAGAGATGGAGTTTCTCCGTGTTGATCAGGCTGGTCTTGAACTCCTGATCTCAGGTGATCCACCCACCTCAGCCTCCCACAGTGCAGGGATTACAGGCATGAGTCACTGCGCCCAGCCAACTGTGTGGTTTTTAAACATTAAATAATTATCTGGTGCAGTGCTTCACACCTGTAATTGCAGCTGTTTGGGAGGCTGTGGTGAGCAGAGCACAAGGTCACAAGATCGAGGCCATCCAGGGTAAGATGGTGAAACCTAGGCCAGGCGCGGTGGCTCAAGCCTGTTATCCCAGCACTTTGGGAGGCCGAGGTGGGCGGATCACGAGGTCAAGAGATCGAGACCATCCTGGCCAACATGGTGAAACGCCATCTCTACTAAAAATACAAAAAAATAGCTGAGTATGGTCGTGTGCACCTGTAGTCCCAGCTACCCGGGAGGCTGAGGCAGGAGAATTGCTTGAACCCAGGATGTGGAGGTTGCAGTGAGCCGAGATTAGGCCACTGCACTCCAGCCTGGCGCCTGGCGACAGAGCTAGCCCCTGTCTCAAAAAAAACCAAAAAAACGCCGGGTGCGGCAGCTCACGCCTGTAATCCAAGCACTTTGGAGGCCAAAGCGGGTGGATCACCAGAGGTCAGGAGTTCAAGACCGGCCTGACCAACATGGTGAAACCCCATCTTAAAAAGAAACAAACAAAAAAATTAAAACAAAAACAACAACAACAACAAAAAACAAAAGATGGTGAAACCTGTCTTTTCTAAATATACAAACATTAGCTGGGAATGGCAGCGTGTGTTTGTAATCCCACCTACACAGGATGCTGAGGCAGGAGAATCACTTTAATCTGGGTGTCAGACATTGCAGTGAGCTGAGATTCTGTTACTGAACCCCAGCCTGCCAACTGAGGTAGACTTTGTCTCAAAAATAAATAAATAAATGGCCGGACGCGGTGGCTCACGCCTGTAATCCCAGCACTTTGGGAGGCCGAGGCAGGTGGATCACCTGAGGTCAGGAGTTCGAGACCAGTCTGAGCAATATGGAGAAACCCCGTCTCTATAAATAAATACATACATACATACATACATACATAAACTAAAAAATAAATAAATAAATAAATTTCATATTTTTTTTCACATACAGGATTGATTTCCAAAGACTCATGTTACATGAGGAAGCCACCAGGAAGACCAAAGAAAAGGAGCCCGGGATGCCTCTTGCTCAGGTAAAATGATAGTCCTCAGTGGATTATTGTGTCGTTTTTTTGATTCTGAAATACCAGGTATTGTGGTAGCCAGTCTTCTGTAAGTCCGAAGCATCCTGCCTAGCATGTGTGTTCACACTCACCCATGCCATTTCTCAGTGCTTCTTATCTCCACTTAAATTCCATCTCCTATAACTCAGTGATGTGAGCTTGGGAAGAGGCTGCACTGGGCATGGTCCTGGGAAGGGCTCA
>NW_022439818.1:0-5793 GCF_009761245.1 Sapajus apella
AGAAATTTCACTAATGCAGTGACAGAAAGCAGAGCAGTGGTTGAGTGGAGGGAAGGGTTGGGGGTGGGAGGCAAGGATTAAATAGAAGGGGGCATAGAGAAAGTTTTTAGGGAAAAGAAACTGTTCTCTACAGTGCTGCAATTCTGGAGTGACTGGGCAGTGGGAACTACGGGGAGAGGACGGATGAGAGGGACAGAGAGAAGGGCTGGGGAAGCGGGAGGTGAGGAAAAGGAGCAGGGGAAAGAATTCTAAAGCAGTGGAGGAGCCTAAGAGGAGATTCTTTCCATTCCATAATTACTACATTTTGTGGGACTGCCTAAGAACTAACGGCCTCCTTAAGATTAAAAAAAAATGATTACAAAAATGTTAAATGTCCAAATAAAATATGCACACTGCTTAGATGTGCATAATGAAAACAGTCAGTGGTGGAGCCTCAGTGGAGAGCATTGGGACTGCATGGAGCACTTGCAACTTTGAGGTGATGACTACAGGCTCCCGGTTCAATACACAGTAACAAACCTGCTTCTTTGTATTCAGGAGATGTTCTGGACTCACATAGGGAAACTTGGACTAGGGAAGAAAGATAATTTTAAAATGTAACAACTCAGAGTCACAGATCCATAGTCTGGGAAAGTAAAACTTAGGAGCTTTGAGAGTTTAACTGTAATGCTGTTTTGACACAGGTCTTTTACAGATTGGATTCTAATCATTCAGGGATTACCAATATTGTGCTACCTACTGTATTAATAAACAAAAAGGAAACTGGTCTTTATGCGAATCTCTATCTGGTGCCTTCAGACAAAACTTCACCAGGTTTAAAGAGAAAACCCCTGTCTCTACACCTCCATTCCCAGGGGTGAGTTTACAAAAGCACAAGGGGAGAAGTAAGGAGTGGGAGGCAGGGAGTCCAGTTCAGGGACAGGCGATTCCAGGATGAGAAGTGAAAGGGAAGGGGCTGGGCGCAGCCTGGGTATCTCTCCCTGGTTTCCACAGACAGATCCTTGGCCAGGACTCGGGCAGTCAGTGTGATAAAGAGGCTTGGTGTAGGAGAAGAGGGCTCAGGACAAAGTCTCAGGTCCCAGGCGTCGTTCTCAGGGTCTCAGGCACCGAAAGCGGTGTCTGCATTGGGGAGGCGCAGCTTTGGGGATTCCCCACTCACCTGAGTTTCACTTCTCCCAACCTGTATCGGGTCTTTCTTTCTGGATACTCAAGACGCGGACCCAGTTCCCACTTCCACTGGGTGTGGGGTTTCTAGAGAAGCCAATCAGCGTCGCCGCGGTCCCGGTTCTAAAGTCCCCACTCACCCACCCAGACTCAGATTCTTCCCAGACGCCGAGGATGGCGGTCATGACGCCCCGAACCCTCCTCCTGCTGCTCTTGGGGGCTCTGGCCCTGACCGGGACTCGGGCGGGTGAGTGCCGGGTCTCGGGGGAAACGGCCTTTGTGGGGAGGAGCGAGGGGCCCGCCCGGCGGGGACGCAGGACCCGGGGAGCCGCGCCTGGCGGAGGGTCGGGCGGGCCTCAGCCCCTCGTCGTCCCCAGGCTCCCACTCCTTGAAGTATTTCGACACCGCCGTGTCCCGGCCCGGCCGCGGGGAGCCCCGCTTCATCGTCGTGGGCTACGTGGACGACATGCAGTTCGTGCGGTTCGACAGCGACGCCGCGAGTGGGAGAGGGGAGCCGCGGGCGCCGTGGATGCAGCAGGAGGGGCCGGAGTATTGGGAGGAGGTGACTACGGACTTCAAGGCTGACGCACAGAGTTCCCGATTTTGCCTGAGGATCCTGCCCGGCTACTACAACCAGAGCGAGGCCAGTGAGTGACCCCGGCCCGGGGTGCAGGTCACGACCCCTTCCTATCGCCCACGGACGGCCTGGGTCTCCCCGAGTCTTCAGGTCCAAGGTCCACTCCGAGGCTGCGGGACCCGCCCAGACCCTCCACGGGAGAGAGCCCCTGCATTTTCAGTTTAGGTCAAAATCCCCGCGGGTTGGTTGTTGGCGGGGGGGCTCGGGGGGCGAGGCTGACCGCGGAGGCGGGGCCAGGGTCTCACACCTACCAGAGAATGTACGGCTGCGAAGTGGGGCCAGACGGGCGCTTCCTCCGCGGATATTACCAGTCGGCCTACGACGGCAAGGATTACCTCGCCCTGAACGAGGACCTGCGCTCCTCAACCGCCGCGGACACGGCGGCTCAGATAACCCAACGCAAGTGGGAGGCGGCCAATGTGGCGGAACAATGGAGAGCCTACCTGGAGGGCACGTGCGTGGAGATGCTCCGCAGATACGTGGAGAACGGGAAGGAGACGCTGCAGCGCGCGGGTACCAGGGGCAGTGGGGAGCTCCCCCCATCTCCTGTAGATCTCCCGGGCTGGCCTCCCACGAGTAGGGGAGGAAATGGGATCCGCGCTAGAATATACACCTCCCTTGAATAAAGAATGGGATGAGTTTTCCTGAGTTTCCTCTGAGGGCCGCCTGCTCTCTAAGACAATTAAGGGATGACCTCTGAGGAAATTGAGGGGAAGATAGTTCCTGGAATACTGATCAGGAATCCCCTTTGACCCCTGCAGCAGCCTTGGGCGCCGTGACCTTTTCAGCCCCTGTTCTCTGCCTCACAGTCAGTGTGTTTGAAGGTCTGATTCCAGCTTTTGTGAGTCTCCTGACCTCTTTTCAGGTCAGGACCAGAAGTCGCAGTTCCTCCTCAGAGACTAGAACATTCCACAGAATAGGAGATTATCCCAGGTGCCTGTGTCCAGGCTGGTGTCTGGGTTCTGTGCTCCCTTCCCCACCCCAGGTGTCCTGTCCATTCTCAGATGGTCATATGGGTGCTGCTGGAGTGTCCCATAAGAGATACAAATTGCCCAAATCTTCTGACTCTTCCCATCAGAACCCCCAAAGACACATGTGAACCACCACACCATCTCTGACCAAGAGGCCACCCTGAGGTGCTGGGCCCTGGGCTTCTACCCTGCAGAGATCACACTGACCTGGCAGCGGGATGGGGAGGACCAAACTCAGGACACCGACCTTGTGGAGACGAGGCCAGCAGGGGATGGAACCTTCCAGAAGTGGGCAGCTGTGGTGGTGCCTTCTGGAGAGGAGCAGCGATACACGTGCCATGTGCAGCACGAGGGGCTGCTGGAGCCCCTCACCCTGAGATGGGGTAAGGAGGGGGATGGGTAAGGAGGGAATGGGAGTCATGTTTCTTCTCAAGGAAAGCAGAAGCCCCTCTGGAGCCCTTCAGCAGGGTCAGGGCTGAGGTTTTGAGTCAGGGTCCCTCACCTTCCCTTCTTTTCCCAGAGCCATCTTCCCAGCCCACCATCCCCATCGTGGGCATCATTGCTGGCCTCGTTCTCCTTGGTGCTGTGGTCACTGGATCTGTGGTCATTGCTGTGATGTGGAGGAGGAAGAGCTCAGGTAGGGAAGGGGTGAGGAGGGGTCTGCATTTTCGTGTCCAACTAGGGGTTTCAAGCCCCAGGTAGAAGTCTTCCCTGCCTCATTACTGGGAAGCACCATCCACATGTGGGCCGGCCCAGCCTGGGGCCCTGTGTGCCAGCACTTACTCTTCTGTGAAGCACATGTGACAATGAAGGACAGATGTATCACCTTGATGATTGTGGTGTTGGGGAACTGATCCCAGCATCCATGAGTCAGGGGAAGATTCCTGCTAAGGACAGGCCTTAGGAGGGCGGTTGGTCCAGGACCCACACCTGCTTTCCTGGTGTTTTCTGATCCTGCCCTGGTCTGTAGTCATAGTTCTGGAAACTTCTCTTGGGTCCAAGACTAGGAGGTTTCTCTAAGATCTCATGGTTCTGCCTCCTCCCTGTCCCCTCACAGGACATTTTCTTCCCACAGGTGGAAAAGGAGGGAGCTACTCTCAGGCTGCGTGTAAGTGGTGGGGGTGGGAGTGTGGAAAACCTCACCCACCCCATAATTCCTCCTGTCCCACATCTCCTGTGGGCTCTGACCAGGTCCTGCTTTTGTTCTACCCCAGGCAGCGACAGTGCCCAGGGCTCTGATGTGTCTCTGACAGCTTGTAAAGGTGAGATTCTGGGGGTCTGAAGTGGGTACGGGGTAAGGCAGAGGGGAAAGGACTGGGTAATGGTGATTCTTTGATTGGGACATTTTGAGTGTGTAGTGGGCTGTTCAGAGTGTCATCACTTACCATGACTGACCTGAAAATTATTCATGACTTGTTTTCTGTAGCCTGAGACAGCTGCCTTTTGTGGGTCTGAGATGCAGGATTTCTTCACGCCTCCCCTGTGTGACTTCAAGAGCCTCTGGCATCTCTTTCTGCAAAGGCATCTGAATGTGTCTGCATCCCTGTTTGCATAATGTGAGGAGGTGGAGAGACAGCCCACCCTGTGTCCACTGTGACCCCTGTCCCCACACTGACCTGTATTCCCTCCCCAGTCATCTTTCCTGTTCCAGAGAGGTGGGGCTGGGTGTCTCCATGTATGTCTCAACTTCATGGTACACTGAGCTGCAACCACTTACTTCCCTATGGAAAATAAGAATCTGAATATAAATGTGTTTTCTCAAATATTTTCCATGAGAAGTTGATGGGCTAATTAAATAAGTCAATTCCTAAAATTTGAGAGAGGAAATAAATACCTGAGAACCTTCCAGAATCTGCATGTTCGCTGTGCTAAGTCTGTTGCAGGTGCGGATGGAGAAGGCTGTGAGGAGCTGAGTGTGGACGGGGCCTGTGCCCAGTTGCTGTTGAGTCTATCATGGGCTTTATGTGGTCAGTCCTCAGCTGGGTCAGCTTCACTGCTCCATTGTCCTTGTTCCTTCAGTGGAAACTTGTCCCACAGGAGCTGTGACCACAGAGGCTCACATATCGCCCAACATGGCCCCTGCACATGGGAGTCTGAGATAAATTTTCAAACCCATTCGGCTCCTGCCCTTCTTCTAGGGCTCCTCTTCTGCTCTGCTCTCCTGCCCTCTCTCCCTGCCCTGGTTCTAGTGATCTTGGTGCTGGCTCCAATCCCAACTCATGAATCTATAAAGCAGAGTCTAATTTAGACTTATATTTGTTTGTGAATTGGACTCATCATCAAGGACTATTCTTTCTTGAAAAGCGAAGCCTGATTGTATGTGGCAGTGTGCAGGGGTGTGCGTGGGTTGGGAGTAGGTGTGGGAGGAGGGATGGGGAAGGGAGGACACACTAGCAGCCCTGCTGAGAAAAGCACAAGCAGCCTCAATGTCAGCATGAGGGGTCCTTGTGCCATAGCTGCCAAGAAACGGCACTTGGCCTGAGTCTATGTTAATAAAGATACTGCCTTTAGAATAGGAGATGCTCTACAGTGACCTTCATTGTCGGCCGGACACAGGACAGAGTGGTTCTGCATATTGGGAACAGCATTGAAGTAAAATCAGAAAAATCTCTTACCTTGTGGAGCATGTGTTCCAGTGGGAAGAGGCAGATGATAGATACACTATAACCAGAGCAAGGAAGGAAAGTGCTAGTAGGTGGGAAATGCTGTGAGGTAGGTGATCCAGGGTGTGGGCAGTGGGGACAGCATAGGTGGCTGTTGTGTTGGGGTGGTCAGTATGCACCACGTTGCAAAGGTGACCTTTGAGGAAAGAATTGAGGGACATGAGGAGTGTCCATGAGGATATCTGGGGAAGTTCTTTCCAGGCAGGGGAACCTCCAGTGCAAATGCAGTAGGGCAGGAAGGTGACTGTGTTCCCAGGAGAGGAAGGAGCCCAGGAGGGCTGGAGAGAGAGAAGCTGAGGTGAGGTCAAAGGTACAGCCAGGGCAGGTGGGCCTGGAGGGTGTGGGGAAGCATCTGACC
>NW_022439818.1:5893-8423 GCF_009761245.1 Sapajus apella
CTGACCTTTGCTCTGAGTAAGATGGGGAGCTAGCGGACGGTTTTGAGCAGAAGAGAGACATGGTACAACTTCTCTTTTAAAAGGATCTCTGCTGTGCTGAGAACAGAATTGAGAGGTGAGGGACATGGGAGGCAGAAGGGAAAACAGTGGGAAGTGAGTTCAGTATTCCAGGCTGGAGATGTCGTTACCTTGACTGGGGTGTGAGCCGGGGGAATAGTGGGATGTGAGGGGATTCTGGATGCATTTTAAGATGGACACACAGCATTTGCCAATGGATTGTATCTGTGGTATGAGAAAGATGGATTAAGGACGCCCATAGTTGTGAAATGAGTGAGTAGAAGGAAGGGTGGAGCTGCTGTCAGTGGAGATGGGGGACTCTGGCAGGAGCATAGTGAGGAGGGGGCATCCCAGGCACTCAGTGGAGGAGATGTCTACTAGGAATGCAGGTGAGGGAGCTGGGGTGGCAGTTGGACAGACGACTCCAGAGTTTATGGGAAATGAAAAATAGACTGGGCTGGATAAATAGATTTAGGAGGTCACACCATATAAACAATACTTAAAACCTCAAGCATGGATGAAGGCACCAAGGAAGTGACTGGCTATAGAAGAGAATGAGTGCAAAGACTGAACCCTGGACCTCCAGTTCTAAGGGATCTGATCAGACCATACCGAGAGCAGACTGCACCGTTCTGACCCCACGCCTAGAGGACACTTAGACAAGGACCTCCCATATGCACAGGGATCACCTGGACATGGTGCTGAGATCTAAGAACTCCAGGGTTGAGCAAGAGATTCTGGATTTATGACAAGACTGGAGCCTATGTTTCTGGTCTCCAGATCAAGCACACCAGGATCCCACATGTCTGTGCATCAGCTTCACCCGTAGTGCTTGTTATATAAGTGATGTCTTGGTCTTGTGCATAATACTCTGAGACAGCGTTCTGAGAAGTGGCCTGAGTATTTTCTAAGTCCTTGCCCTCCCTGTTGGAATCCAGATTGGAAACCACTGAAATCAGAGATTAGAGTGCCCAGGGTGGGTGGATAGGGTGGATTTTCAAACCTGGTTTAAAAGAAGATTTTTCTCTCAGAAATAAAAGGCAGGATGTATATAATCAATTATGAGATGTGACATTTCCTGTTGATCTCTCCACCATGGCGTAGAGGCCAGGTAGACAATTCAGGATGTGGCTCTCGCACAGAGAACACCTCTGAATGCTGCTCTCTGACACTGGGCCACACACTGATTTCTTACTCCCTTCTCATAGCAAACTATGGAATACAGATTTCTGTAATTTATACATAAAGTAGTATATCTGGTATTGGGGGCTAATTTTATTGTGGGGAAGGCCACAGAACAAGGCTGGAAATTACACAACCAGGAACAGAATCCACAGCCCACCCAGGATCAGGTCCCTCCTAGGAACAACTGCCCCTTCTGCTGAGCACAGACACCACTGCTCACACCTCTGACATCCTGGTGCTAGACACTGGACCCTGAGGCAAGGACAGATGTCACTGCCGCACCTAGAAACTAGACATCACCACTGCCATTCAGCTGTTTCTACTAAAATGCATTCTGCACAGTTCCAGCCTCTCTGAGTCACCTCATTTTGGCTCAGATTCTGGTAGCGATATAGGAGTTGAGAAGAAATGATTTAGGCAGATGGTGAGGGTACAGAAGTCCTCAGTAAGGTTTTTCTTTTAATGAAATGCAGCCCCCAAATCATTTTCTTTTCTAGCAAAGAGCAGCCTGTAACATTAGTACATCTAACAAGAGAGATAGATTCCAATACAAGAATAGTGGGGACTTCAACATCTAAACCTCAACGTTAGACATATCATCTACACAGAAAATCAAGAAAGAAACATTGTATTTAAACTGAACTTTAGACCAAATAAAGATTACAGATATTTACAGAGCATTCTATCTAACACTACAGAATGTACATTCTTCTCATGAACACATGGAACATTTTCCGGGAGAGCACCTATGTTAAGCCACAAAACAAGTCTCAACAAATTTTCAAAAATTAAAATCATATCAAATATCTTCTCTGGCCACAATGGAATAAAACTAGAAATGTACACCAAGAGAAACATTGGCAACTAGGCAAATGCATGGAAACTAACAACACACTCCTGAATAAACATTGAGTCAACAGAGAAATTCAGATGGAAATAAAATGTTTGTTGAAACAAATGAAAATGGAAACACAACATATCAAAACCTGTGGGATACAGTTAAACAGGGCTAAAGGGGAGGTTTACAGCAGTAAATGTCTACCTAAAAAGAGTAGGAACATTACAAATTAACAATATGACAATGAACCTTAATGAACTAGAAAAGTAACAAACCACATCCAAAATTAGCAGAAAAGAAATAATAAAGATCAGAGCAGAACTAAATAAAGACTTTTAAAAACCATGTAAGTGATTAACAAAGTGAAAATTTGTTCTTTAAAAACATAAACAAAATTGATGAACCACTAGCTAGACAAACCAAGAAAAACAGAGAGTAGACTCAAACAAA
>NW_022439819.1:0-8423 GCF_009761245.1 Sapajus apella
ATCATTTTCTTCTATCTTCTATGTTCTTCGCCATCCAGTGAAGGGGCACACAGGTTTCTTTTTTCATTCCCGTACTTAGTTAAAGATAAACAGAATTACAACTGCTTCTGAGAATCAATATTATGTAGCTGCAAGAGAAGAATATTTGGAAAGATAGATGTCATTTACAATCTATATATACCAGGGTGGTGGCCGTGTGGCCTCTGACAATTCACTTAACTACTCTCAACCTGAATTTATTCTTCTGCACAGGTGAAAAAGTTTGTAAAACTCCTAACATATTTTTTATTTGAAGGTAATGCAATAATAAATTGGGCTTAACACTACAGCAGACCAAGAACAATGAATGTTAGTTTTCTTTACCTTCTCTGTGAGAGCTGAGTTTTGAAGCGGAACTTGTGCAGACACTCCTGAATTGTGGTGACTAAGGGCAGCTGGCATGTTGGTCATATTTCTGATTCAAAAGCAATAAACTGCCCTAGGACACAGCAACACATCTGTTCTGGCTTGAGCTAGAACCAAATAGCTAAAGGGTAATGAATGAGTGAGCTGACGTGTGGTAGGTTAGGAAAGACAGTTCAGAAGAATAATTTACTCTTCACTTGTTTTGATATTGACTCACAGAGTGACCCTTCATCAGGGGCTTATGTAGCTGCCTTTGGCATCCCAGATTCCTTTGTAGAACAACAGAGAGTGCCACCCCCACCCCTTGCTGCAAGCACAGAGTCACTTTGTTTACAGGCTTAGCCCTGACCTTTTCCAGAGCCAAACCTGAACAGGGATAGAATCTTTATTGTTGGTCTGGATAAAGGATGTCTTGGTAGCCTCAGCATACTTGTGAACCACTGCACACTCTCATCCCTGCTACGGTTATGTGATCTGTGGAACTGAGTGCCTGCGTCAGTTTCCTTGCCGGCAACCCAGTTCTGTTGTTCAGATCCCTGAAGATCTTCCCAGTCTTGTCAGGCCCATCCTCCAGAGAGGCCAACATTGTCATTTATGTTCTTAGCCACAGTCTGGTGACATTCCTCTGAATGGCTTTTCCTCAAGAAATGGCAAGCTCACTTGTCTGTTGGGAAGTGTTTCATCTCTATCTGTCCTACTAGTGTGCCCCATCTCCCAGATCATTTTGCTTTGGTTTTGGACAGCCTAAAGCACACTGCTGTGCACCATGTTGATCTGAATATGCAAATAGAACTGGAACTTAAAGTACAATAAATAAAACCCTAAGTTAAAAAAAAAGAAATCCTTGTGCATTTTGAAGTAGTTTGATATTTGATATATGTGTGGAATATTGCAATAGCAACTTTTCTGTTATTCAGCTAATTTCATTCCATAACCTCTTATCTAGGCTTTGGGTGGGTTAAAAAAATCTGGCATCATTGCTGTCTTACTGCACAGTTAAATCTGAACTTCCATTGTTTATGTATTTTCACAAGCATTTATTTTTAAATTTTACTTTAAGTTCTGGGATACATGTGCAGAATGTGCAGGTTTGTTACATAGGTATACATGTACCATGGTGGTTTGATGCACGTATCAACCCATTATTTGGTTTGAAGCCCCTCATGTATTAGATATTTGTCCTAATGCTCTCTCTCCCTTTCCTTTCACCCCCTGATGGGCCCCAGTGTGTGACGTTTCCCTCCCTGTGTCCATGTGTTCTCATCTTTCAACTCTCACTTATGATTCACAAGCATTTTCACAGTTGTTTCTCCTCTTTTCAAAAGGGCAAGCTGCAGACACTGAGGAATTAAGAGAGTGGAGCACAATAAAACTAATGCTTTTGAAGATATTAAAAGCATTGTTCAGACAACTCACAAAAGAGACAGTTTCAAGGCATTTCATAGTATTTAATAAAATTTCACAGTGAATCTTTATGTTAATTCAGCAGGATATGAACTAAAAATCTCAAGTGGATATGTATGTACAGTATTGATATGCATAGAAGTAGAAATGCAGACATGGTCACAATAAATTATTACAGAAAAAGAAAGCAATAAAGTACTATGTAATAAAGCCCATTATGTAAACAGGTATACCAAGACCAGCTAGGCCATAGAGACCCCCACCCAGGTGGTGCAGAAGGAATTGAGAAGCAGACACCCAGATAGAACAGCAAAGTGGGACTATCTGGGGGACCAATAGCCTTCCAATGGAGAGCCTTAGGTGCTAACAGCATTCTGGGCTGAAGGCCTTGAGCAGACTCTGATCCACGTAGTTCTTCCCTTTGAACAGGTGATGATTGTTAACAAACAGGTGTTCAGTATTTTCTCATAACACAAAAATAAACCAGGTAGGCAGCTGGTGCCTGCTTACCATTGATCATAGACAAACTAAAAAGTATTCTCCACGAGGGAGCCGTAGGGGCAGGCTCACATATCCCGTGCTTAAATGATTGTTTTAATTGTTTTAAAGAATGGTATAATATTTATATACTGTCTTGTCACTTTAGAATGCCCCAAGTAGTTTTCCACTGGATGGGGGGTGGCTGGGTTTTCCTTGCCATAGTTCTTCCTAGCAAACGATATATTCTATCATACACTCAGCATTTCTCCGCAATCATACACTCAGCATTTCTCAACACAGATATGTTTATGAATAAAAGTCATTTTATTTTATTTCATTTTAATTTTTATTTACTTTTTTTTTTTTGAGACAGAGTTTCACTCTTGTTACTCAGGCTGGAGTGCAATGCAGCGATCTCAAATCATTGCAACCTCTGCTTCACGGTTCAAGCATTTCTCCTGCCTCAGCCTCCTGAGTAGCTGGGATTACGGGCATGTGCCACTATGCCTGGCCAATTTTGTACTTTTAGTAGAGACGGGGTTTCTCCATGTTGGTCAGGCTGGTCTTGAACTCCTGACCTCAGGAGATCAGCCCGCCTCGGCCTCCCAAAGTGCTAGGATTACAGGCATGAGCCACTGTGCCTGGCCATTTTATTTTAATTTTTTAAAATTTCAACTTTTGTTTGATATCGTAGGGTGCATGCCTACGATACATTTTGTTACATGGGTATATTGTGTGCTAAGGTTTGGGGTACAAATGATCTCATGACCCAGATAGTGAGCAGAGTACCCAATAGTTAGTTTTTCAACCTTTCTCTAGTAATCTCCAGTGTCTATTTCTCCCATCTTTACATCCACATGTACCTAATATTTAGCTCCCACTTAGAAATGAGAACATGAGTATTTGATTTTCTGTTTCTGTGTTCATTTGCTTAGGATAATGGCCTCCAGTTGCATCTATGTTGCTGCAAAGGACATGATTTAGTTCTTTTTGATGGCTTCATAATATTCCATGGCGTACTACATTTTCTTTATCCTGTCCACCATTGACAAACACTTAAGTTGATTCCTTATGTTTGCTTTTGTGAATAGTGGAAAAGCCCTCTTAGAAGGATAAAAAATGAATCATGAAAGTGTTTGATACTTTGATTTTCTCCTTCCTTTTCATGTCTATATTATTTGTATTTCCATCATGAAGAGGAATTAATTTTATAAGCAGCAAGCAAAAAAAGAATTTTCATTTGAGAGAAAACTCTCTATATACTTCCCAACCTAATTAGGGGAAACCTGAATCTGACAGAGGAGGTCTTTCCCCATCTCCTTTTGGACTTAAATTCACAGGGCCTGACACTCTTCCTAAGGACAGAGATTCCTTAAAGTCGGCCCTTAGAGCTGCTTGCCTCAGAAGTATCTGGCCCCAGATCTCATGATTTAATATCTCTGCAGGTGGAGCTGGGAACTACATCTTTAACAAGCTCCCCAGTTGTTTTTGATGAATACCCAAGTTTAGAGACCACTGCCCTAGGGCATCTGTCCTTGGAATAGGAGGAAAACTGAGCAATTAATGCATGTTTAATGCAAGTCTCTAACCACAAGCTTGGTGCCCTGTCCCCTCGAGTCCTCTCCCTAGTGGATAGAATAGAGTTGTTAAATTTCCATTTCTGAAGGCTGTAAATTGAGAAGAGTATGCTCCAGGTTCATGACTTTTTTTCTCTGATGTCAGTGACGTTTATGACCACAGAATTCGGAGGCTAACTCTGGTATCTTGGTCTCCTAGAAAGAAGCTGAGAAACCAGTCCATACTCCCAGGAATGACTTGAACATAAAGTTCAGAGCAGGACTGGGTATCCTTCATCAGTAGCGGGTGTGTGTGTGTACAGGTGCTCAGCATTTCTGTATGCTTTTGCTGGGAAGTCATTTTTTTATTCTCAGTTTCCAAAGACAAGGATGCAACAATCACCACTGGCCAGTGACTCTCATGTCTTTAGCTGCAGTTTGTGGGGAGCTGTGGGATAGGGCCAGCTGGCTACATAAATTGGTGGGCATATCCTAAAAATCCAAGCTAAAGGGTCTCATCTCAACATTTGTGTTCTAGATATTAGAGTGTGTGCTTATTTATTTAGTGAATGCAGTGTTAGAGAGCCCTCTCTAATATTTCTTTCCAAAGTCCCTGATCATTCCCTTCCCTCTAGACAGCACAGCTACTTTCACCTGAAAGTATGTTTGACGGACACGTTTGGCTAGAGAGCTTTGGGTCCTTTCTTCCTTTATGTAGCATCCATATTGCAGATCCTTATTAGAATCTGCTTGATAGTTTCCTTCCTGTAATCCCTAGTGTATTCTTAAAACTTCATCAAAGGCAACAAACTTTGAGCCCAGGAAACATCTACTAACCCAATTACTTTTGCCTGGTTTGCACTGAAGATAAGACACTGAGTTTCTTCCCTAGAGGTCTTTGCACTTTATTTTAATGGAAACAATGTCATCTCATATACGACACCTTCTATGGATGGGGTGTTTCTAAAGAGCTTACCTTATTTAATTTTTACTATAGTTCAGGGATTATCATCCCCATTCTGAGAGAAAAAGCTGAGGCTCCTAAGCTGTGCACCACCTTGCCCAAAGACATACAACTGACAAACGGCAGAGAGGTGATTTGAATCCCTTCTGTCCAACTTCAGAACCCATGCTTTATCTTCTATAAATACAACCTCACTGTAAAGGAAATATCAGTTATCAGCAAGCAGTAGTTTGAGGCTTTAGTGTTCAGGAGGCTGAATGTGGTGGAGTGAGAGAGTCTGTACTTGGCCTTTACGTTGAATTTATGCAGATAGAAATAGGCATGGCTGAATTGAATCCAGGGGACTTTATTAATATCCTAAATACCATGGATTAAATAGATTTCCAATTTCAGGAAGGAGTCAGAGTCATCTAATTGATATATCATGAGAGAAACCAAAAGAGAAGGAGAAGGAGAGGGAGAAGTCCAGAATAGTGAGATACCTGAGCCATCATTCTCTAGGGTGTGGTGGGACGCTGCCTTTCTGCCCAGCTTCATTGCTGCTGTTTCTGGCCTTTGCCTGCATCAGGTCATGGTCTCATGATGAAGTGACCTCGTGGCACCTGAACTCTGCCAGTAGGCAATCAGGAGGGAGAAATAAAGGAGACTCAGGAAATGGCAGGTGAGAAACTAATATGAGTTGGTGCAGGTTATATGCAGTCACTCTTCACAAATGTTATCTTATTAATATTCACAATATTCTCATGACTTAGGCTTGTAGTCATATCTCCAGATTAGAGATGGAGATTCAGGCCAACTGGGTCACTTCCCTAGAACTCACAAATAGGAAGTTGATGTTGCCAGGACTTGAATCTAGGGCTATGTGCAATGCTTTTATCAGTACCACATACTACCCTCAGACACTAGTTTCTATCCTTAAGGTCACAGCCCCAAAGACCCTCAAAATGCTGGAGTGAGCAGGTACAGACTGGGAACCTGGGCTAGGCATTCTTGCCCATCTTCTTTACAGGTCCATTTAGAACTCTATTATGTTGGCTGCTCTTTGGTATGATTAAAAGGAAGGCTGGTGTTCCTATATAAAATAGGAGTATGCTCAACTCACCAGCTTAAAGAAGCAAAAAAATTTAAGCCTATCATTAACCTATATAAAGCTCTTATGAAATTTTCTCCCAATTAAGAACTGGTATAATGAAATCCTAACATTTTCTATTTACTTAGTATATGTAGATGTACATATATTAGGCATTTGGCATTGATTTTTGACTTAAAGGGAAATTTTCAATGAAGACACAGTGGGACCCTACTTGTCTTGCAGGATTTGGTATATTAAGCCTTAGAATTTGTTTGAGGTTTTTTTTTTAAGTTTCAGGGTACATGTACAGGATGTGCATGTTTGTTACACAGGCAAACGTGTGCCATGGTGGTTTGCCACATCTATCAACCCCATCTCCTAGGTATTGAGCCTGGCATGCATTAGCTCTTTTTCCTGATGCTCTCATCACCCCAAACTTCCCTCGACAGGTCCCAGTGTGCGATGTTCCCCTCCCTGTGTTCCTGTGGTTCTCCTTGTTCAGCTCTCATTTATAAGTGAGAACATGTGGTATTTGGTTTTCTGTTCCTGCATTAGTTTGCTGAGGATAATGGCTTCCAGCTCCATCCACATCCCTGCAAAGGACATGACCTCATTCCTTTTTATGTATGTTCATTGCAGCACTATTCACAATCACAAAGACATGGAATCAACTCACATGTCCATCAATGACAGACTGGATAAAGAAAATGTGGTACATGTACACCATGGCTTTAGAATATTTTAATGGATAGATAGTGTCTGTTGAGGAAGGACACAAATAGATTTTGTAAAACAGTTGATACTGATGATCAGGGGAACCTGGATGTATCTAGAAATTTCATGGGGCTGGATAGCAGATGCTGTAGTTCAAGATGTCAGGAGCCCAAAGGAGGAAGCTACAAAAGCAGAAGGGGCATATCAATGGCCCATTTCTTCAGCCTCTGTTGATAAGAACTCTTAATATTATAGACTGTAGATTTTCATGGTGTCACAAGAGTTTTTGAATCAGGAGGAGATTAGAAAATGATCTCAAAGAGCCCAATAATATGATTACTGATAATAAATATATGTTTCCAAATTTTTTGAGAATTCTCATTTTCCGATGCTTTTAATTAATTTTCTTGTACAATTTGCTAACTACAATTCAGTATACAATGTTGAATAGAAAATAGCTGGCATAGTTTTCTCATTCCTGATTTTAATGGCAGTGCTTTAAAATACCACCACTAAGTATGGGGTTTGCTGTCTCGTTTAGTTTAGTGAGTGTCTTAGTCGGTTGGGCTGCTATAGCTGGGTGACTTTAACGAGCAGACATTTGTTTGTCACAGTTCTGGAGCCTGGGAAGTCCAAGATCAAGGTACCAGCAGATTCAGTTTCTGGTGTGGGTCCACTTTCTGGTTAGCAGATGGCTACCTTCCTGCTGTGTCCTCACATGGCAATGCCTGAGACACGTAATTATTCTTGTATTTCTTCTTATAAGGCCACTAATCTCATTCATGAGGCTCTACCCTCATGACCTAATTACCTCCCTAAATCTCCCCTTTATATATTTTTTGTAAAATTTACTTTTTTATGGCAGTGATATTGTAATAATGGACATGTTGGTTTTTTTTTTTTTTTTTTCCTTTTCTCATCAACTTTGTGAAAACTTTGGCTGTTTATCTTTGACTCAATTTCCTTTGTCTATATGCTATTTAAACTTCATCCCTATATGTTGCTTATTAACGGATTTTAAAGTGAAATTTAAAAGTTCAATATGTTACAACTTGAAGGCTCAGGACTAGCCTGATGATTGTTTTTAAAAGTACAGACACAGAATAGAAATTGGAAAGATGTTATCTTACTCTCCATCTGCTAACACAGTGTGAGGCTTCCTCTTTACTGACTACAGATAGCTCATCTTCTCTTCCATATCACACCCTCTACTCTGTTGGCAAATTCTCGATTTGCATGATAAAACCATTTACTTAAATTGATTTTTTGTAGGGACTAGCAATGTAGACAGACATTGGCACAGTCGTCATTAGAAAGAATCTTATTCTTACCTGCCTACTGTATATCAACATTTCTTTGTTCCTGCTTTCCTGTCTCCCTCTATTTGCAGCAGAGAGAAGACTAGCAGCATGAAGAGGGGGAACCAGAGCAGCATATCTGAGTTCCTCCTCCTGGGTCTCCCCATCCAGCCAGAGCAGCAGGCCGTGTTCTTTGCCCTGTTCCTGGGCATGTACCTGACCACAGTGCTGGGGAACCTGCTCATCATCCTGCTCATCCGGCTGGACTCTCACCTCCACACCCCCATGTACTTCTTCCTCAGCCACTTGGCTCTCACTGACATCTCCTTTTCATCTGTCACTGTCCCAAAGATGTTAATGAGCATGCACACTCAAGATCAATCCATTCCTTATGCAGAATGTGTAACTCAGATGTATTTTTTCATATTTTTCACTGTTATGGAAAGTTTACTTCTCACTTCAATGGCATATGATCGGTATGTAGCCATCTGTCACCCCCTCCGCTACACCACTGTCATGAAAGAGGGACT
>NW_022439820.1:0-8422 GCF_009761245.1 Sapajus apella
CACACACCTCAGAACACACAGCCCCTCACACACCTCAGGACACACACATACCTCACACACCTCAGGACACAACCCAGGACACACACACCCTTCACACACCTCAGGACCCACACAGGCCCATGGTGAAAATGAGGCACGGGGACAACAGTGCGTTCTGTTTCCTCTTTGTGGTATTTTCTTCGGGACGTTGGCGTTTACCGCCTGTTGCGTGCGAGTCTCTTGCAGAACCATCCGAGTGATACACGTCCCAGGCAGGCGCAGGGGAGCCACAGGTGTGTGTTTTCCACACACAGCAGCATGCGCGGAAGGACGGCCAGGGTTTAACGGGAACGTCGACTCTCCTTGCCCCCCGTTCTCTAGCACAAAAACCACACAGACAATTCAGATGGAGATGCATTTGGGGTGAAATGACGAAATTCTGAATTCTGTCTCCACTTAAACTCGTATATATTATTTTCGCTTCATAAAAATGCTTTTTCTAGTAAATAACTTGGCATCCAAAGAACGTCGATATTTTTTCAGGAATGTCTGCTCGGAGAAATGAGCTCTTACTCTACGTTGCATGTTGAAGACTTGATATTAAGCACGTTGTTTTTGTGAATTGGGAGGAGCCGTTTGACTCTCTCCAATGTCCTTTGTGGATGGATGGACTCCACTGACGCTGAGCTTCGGTATCAGAATTGCAGGCTTGGGTGTTTAATTGCGATCTGAGTAGCACAGTGGTGGCGCTGAGTGAGGCGCTCACGCCCCTGTAAGACAGAAAGTCTGTTGGAAGCGTCTGCTGCCCTCTCGGCTCTGGAGACGAGGCGGGAGGGCTGGAGACAGCCGTGGGGACACGGCGCAGATGATCCCGTCCCGGCAGACGTGAGCGTCAGGGACCAGGTGAGGTGACAAGGTCTGGTGTTGGGCTGAGGGAAGGGTCTTCTCCGGACTGAGAGGGTCACGAGTTTGGGGCCGAGGACACTGGGATATCCCCTCCGAGGAGCGGGAAAGAAGTCGCTTTCTCAGGGCTGTGAAGACCGCGGACCCCTGCCCACCTGCGCAGAAACTGTCCCAGTCCCCGTGGGGAAGGAGTGGCCAGTGATCCGGTGACCTTAGGTCTTGCTCTTGACCTTCGGCTTGCTCCCAGCAGGAGACTCTCTTTTCAACAGCATTTCTCTGGTCACTGTGGTGAAGCTGCTCATTCTCATGTTTTATACAGTTAGAAGTTTGTGAATAAACAGTCGGGGTTTCCTTGGGGGCCCCTGGCTTCCTACAACCAAGAGGACCAGGCGGGGGTGGAGGCGGCTTTCAGAGAGGACCCCGCAGGCTTGCAGGAAAGCTTTGCGTTTTTTCTTTCGTTTTTGTTTTCTGATTGCTGTGAGCTTCCTAGAACTGGCATAAATGCTTACATATAAAAAGGTGTTTCTTTTCCACGTCTTCACCATGAGTTCACAAATGCCGCCCTGACGGTTCAAGACTCAGACTCAACACAATGGAGGGTCTCCTCTGCCCCTCCAGATGGGTGCTGATTAAAGGGCCCAGAATTCCCTCAGTGTCGCACACAACCATCCACTCACACCCTGCTCACACCTGGTCACACTTCACGACCATCCCACTCACACCCCATGACCATCCCACTCACACCTCTCTCTGGATGGTAAGAGTGTGTTAGGTGTCAGGCTGATCTTCTAGGAACTGAGCATTTTCCATGGAGGATGCTGGAAAGCCAGGTGTGGACCGCTCAGTCCCCTCTCTCTGTGTGTCCTTTCACCTGGTCAGCCTCCCGCTTGGGAATGTGCACACGACCCAGGGGGAGAAGAGTGGCTGTGGTTCCTGCTCACCCTTAGGTTGAGGCTGAGCCTTCAGGGGTAAGGTGACTGCATTCAGGCATCCCCATGGCCCTTCCCTTCCAAACCAGGATGCTGGAGGGTCAGCTGGAGGCCGGGGAACCCAAGGAGGACACCCACCCAGAGGACCCATGCCGGGGAGCTGGGGCGGACACGGAGAAGACAGCTGTGGCAGCCGAGGTCCCCAGGGAGGACAGCAACGCCCAGGAGATGCCAGTGAGTTGAGCTCTGTGGGGACAGAGTTAGTCCCACCAGGCGGGACCCTGATTCCTGTCCCTGAGGCCCGTCATTGGACTTTCCCTCGCCAGACCTCTGTAGGAAAGTGCTGCCCCAGGACGCTGATGCCGTACCTCCTCCCTGAGGACACGTGGCTCTTGTCCTCTGCAACCTTCCCTCTTGGTGGATGGCAGGGCGGGGTTAAAGAAAACTTGAACATTCCAGCTTCTCTCCTCAAGTCCAGGAGAAGGCACCAGACTTTAAAAACTTCGTTAAAGAAAATCAGAAGGTTGACATGCCTCACGTCGTCCCAGCAAGCTTCCTGATTTTTACCCACTTCCTCGCCAGACCCCATTGGACAGTGCTTGCTCTCATTAAAGTCCCACGGGTCCCTGTGGCCAGGGCCACGCAGTGCAGGACTGTACCTTTATCCCCATCCTGCTGCTTCCCAGGGCAAGGCTGCAGCCTCTACGGTCCAGTGAAGGATCATGGGAAGGCTGACATGTCAGGTTGAAATGCAGTGCCTTCCAGAATTTTTAAACTGTTGACGGTCCATCCACGCCAGTGCAGTGTTTGAGGTCAACCTGACAACATGACAACACAGCAAAACCCATCTCTACTAAAAATACACAAATTAGCCAGGTTTGATGGCATGTGCCTGCAATCCCAGCTACTCAGGATGCTGAGGCACCAGAATTGCTTAAACGTGGAAAGCAGAGGTCGCAGTGAGCTGAGACTGCACCACTGCACTCCAGCCTGGGTTGACAGAGCAAGACACAGTCTCAAAGAAAAAAAAAAGAAAAAAAAAAAAGGGAAAAGAATGCCAGACTCTTTGCTGTAGTAGTGTCTTAACAAAGAATCACAGCTCACTACCATCCTTGTCTGGTTATATTATGTGCACTAACTCATAATAAACACTGCTTAATAAGAATAAAGCTGTGGCCAGGCATGGTAGCTTATGCCTGTAATCCCAGAACTTTGGGAGGCTGAGGTGGATGGGTCACTTGAGTCCAGGAGTTTGAGACCACTCTGGGCAACATGGTGAAGCCACATCTCTACTAAAAGTACAAAAATTAGCCAAGTGTGGTGGTGCATGCCTACAGTCCCAGCTTCTGGGGAGGCTGAGGCAGGAGGATCACTTGAGCTCATGAAATTGAAGCTTCGGTGAGCTGAGATCATGCCACTGCACTCCAGCCTGGGTGACAGAGTGAGAGTCTGCCTCAAAAAAAAAAAGAAAAAAAAAAAAAGAAAGGAAAGAAAGAAAGGAAAAGGCTGCGGTAGTCCTGTTTATCCCATTGGGTGTCTTTTTGTCTAGAAATAGTCGATCTTGCGTCAGAGAGGCCTTGGGTATTTTGCAGAGGAATGTGGTGGTGTGATATCTGAGAGGTTTTCTGGTGTTCTCTTCCCAATAACAGCCATTACAGCAGCAGATCACCAGACTCCACCAAGAGCTCGGGAGGCAGGAGTCGCTGTGGGCTGACGTTCACAGGAAACTCCAGAGTCACACAGATGCTTTGCGGAAGCAGAGCCTGGAGCTCCGAGAAGAGCTGGGAGCTCTGGCGCAGCCGCAGTGGAAAGCCGAGAAGAAGCCTGCAGCCTCCCCACACGCGGGACGGGGATCGCACACTCTGGGACCTACGGGGCATTTGCGTTTTTGTATGGTGTGCATTATGTAAAAATAGCGTCCTCGTAACGATGTGGGCTTTATTGCTGGATGACAAGGTATCGGTATCACTCACGCTGCAGGTGGCGGGAGGGCTTGCTGTCTTTCCATCAGCTCCATTTCCCATAAGTGGTGACTGATAAAAGTTGGATGCATGAGGCCTCCCACCTGGCGCTCCAGCAGACCGAAGCCCAGCCCTCCGGGTGTGTGTCTCACGTCTAAAATTCTAACAGCTCAGGGGGTCTCAGGACAGCAGCAGCAAAGCCTTGCTGGGGACTTTACGTGGACTAGACTTGGAGCTTTATGGTCTTACTCTCGATGAAATGCATGCTCTTATTAACTCCATCACAGCCATGGGCTGGAAAACTCAGAGCTGGGGTTTGAACCCGGCCTGACTCCAGAGCCGGCTCAGCGTCCTGGCAGCCTCCGTTCATCTTCTAGGACAGCTGTGAAGAATGAGGTAGAGACCTGTTGAAACGGGAGAAGTTCCCTTGATCCCCCACAGGGCGTGTGATGGGGGTGTGGCTCTCTTCTTCGGTGCCCCACTGCCGAAGCCTCTAGGGGAGCATACAGACGGGCAGGCCTCACAGCCCCACGGCAGTGTCTGGGGCTGAATGTTCACAGCTGTAGCCCCAGTGGGCGTGTGTTACAGGGTGCTCTTTCAGTTTAGGCTGTGGGGAGCTGGGGTTCATCAGCTCAGTTAGATCCTCTGCCTTATCACGGGACAGAGGGCTTTCTGTATCCCAAGCTTTTGCCTTGGTGTACTGGAAAAATCAGGTCACACGTGGGCTTGCAGGATGGATGCAAGGCTTTTTACTGAGTGGTGGTAGCTCTCAGCAGAAGGGGGAGCCAGCAGGGGGATGGAGTGGGAAGGTGGTTTTCCCCAGAGCTGGGCCACCCAGCATCCAGACTCTCCTCCGGCCGCCCCCACCAAATTCTGCGTCATTCCACCAGTCGATGGCCTGCTGGCGTCTGCTGTGTCTGCCGGTGCGTTCTTCTGCTCATGTGTTCCTCTCGACATCCAGCCGCTTGTGTCTCTGCCACTGGGAATTTTTATGGGCACAGGATGGGATCGTGGTGGGTCAGGGTGGTCTTGGGAAATGCAATATTCGGGCATGAAAGCAGAAATGCCGAGGTCCATGGGCACAGGCCCGGGGGTGGAGCCCTAGCCAGGGACCCGTCCTTCTCTGCCCAGGACTTTCCTGCCCCGTCCCTCTCACCACCCTGCTCTATCCCAGAGGAAGGACCAGCATTCTCACCCTGAAGTAGTCGGTGCGTCCCAGCACCAACTGCCGTTATAGAACACTGAGCTTTCACGTTTGATCACTTGCCTCAAAGAAGGAGCCTCAGAGAGTGTGAATGTGGCCAGTATTATCACCACCTTGTCTGGCTTCTGTTTCCTGCACGTGGGTCTAAACAACTTGAATCATTAAGATTACACGTACAGGCAACGACACAGGAAGCCACCTGAACACCCTCCAAATGTGAGTGGGGATATTTCTTGGTGGACTAAGAAAAGTACTAACATTTCCTACCTGCACTCATTGTGGAAACTTTTAAATCCGTACTTCTAGGACTTGGAATATTTCTGATATGGCACAGTGACTACAACACACACACACCCCCCCATGGAATACAGTCCCAAGAAGCCTTCTCTGGGGTCTGTTCTCCCAGCACAGCAAGACCTGCCACAAGTTCCTCTACAGGAAACTGCAGGAAATCTTGGAAGTTATTCCACTCTTCGGGAGCTCTGTGAGAGCTTTGTTTCCATGGAGATGGCTTCTGTCGCCTCAGAAAGAAAGCGGGTTTAGCTTCTCATCACAGCAAAGCGCCCAGTCCTTCTGTGTAGGAAAGAGCAGAAGCCGGGAGGCTGTTCCTCCATCAGAGGCAGAGAAGGGGAAATTGCGACAAATACAGCCTGGGATTCTGTACCTTCTGTGGCGGGAAGGCAGAGAAGACGCACAGGGACTGTCCCCTGCATATATTGTATGCCGGTGACTAAAAAATAGCATCTACTGCCCCATTTGGGTCATTGTATGTCAGGAGAAATGTCACGGTAACAATTACCCCGAGAATCAATGAAGTGCCGTTCAGTCCTCCCATGCCCTGCAGTTTCCATCCTCCTCTTATTTCCAGATTAGAACTTTGTGAATTTCCAAATAGTTTTTTGATTGTGTGCATCGTATTGGTCACCATGGGGCTGTTTATAAGAACTGCTCTACGCTCACAAGAGCACACCTGATTTGAAGAAAGAAGATGGGATATGTGAATTCCACACCTTAAATATGCATCGCTGTAACTGTGTGTAGTCGCAGTTTTAGGGACTGCATATCTGAAAGGTGGAGGCGTGAGCACCCAGGGACTGCGGGCATGGCTGTGTGGGTGAGCCACTCTGGATCTGGTATTAAGGGTTCGTTCACAGCAGCCCTCTCCCCTTCTCACTCCCTCCTCCTCCTCAGAGAGCGGAGTGGTGAATAATGTAGCATTCCAGACCTAAAATACCTCCTCCCACCCGAAGGATCACAGGTTGCAGGTGAGTCTGCTGATAACAGGGAAGGTTGGGAGTTTGCCTTTCGGGTCAGACCAGTTGCAGAGACAGCGCTAGAGGCAGCATCGCATTTCCTCCTCGTTAACACATTCCCCGGGAAGACACTGAGCCTAGAGTAAGACATGTTGGGCACTGTTTATTCTGTAGCCTTGGGAATCCTGTGATCATTTTGAAACAAGGAACCACAATAAGAAACGCAAAGCAAACATCGGCTCTGAAAAGGTTCCTTCTGGAACGTTCGTGAGGGTTCCTGTTCTTATCAACATGTTGGGGGAAAACTCAGTCCAAGTCCCCTGACCTTCTACCCTATTTTTTTCTAGGACATTCCAATTATTCTTGATTGTATTAGAATTAGAATGTATTTTACCTTCGAAAACATGAAAAGTTTCCCTGCACTTTGTATTTTAGGCATTGGAACCTGCTTTTGGGAAAATTTCACCTCTGTCAGCTGATGAAGAGAAAAAGCCCAAATACACTGGCGGCAAGAGTCAGAGTGCCACTCTCCTGGGACAAAGGTCGTCATCTAACAATTTAGCTCCTCCAAAGGTGACCCTTCGTGCTTATCATCTGTAAAGAGAAGCAGGGGTTCTGAACCCAACACGCACATCCCATCAGCTCCTCACCACACAATGTCACCTCCCTGGGCGAGCGTGGTGCTCCCTGGAGTCCTCTGTTCTTCCAAGGACATGGGTGCATGCCTTTCAGACAAGAGCCTAACCCTCGGCACTTCTGGCTGTGGAGCAGAGATTCCAAGTCCTACCTGCTGCTTCCCTCTGAGCGACTCACAGCAGCAAGTGTCTGGCTGGGGACGAGTGGACTCTGGGCTTTGTTTCCGTGGGTGCAGCCCGCAGAGGTGATGTGCGTGGCGCTCTCCGCACGCACCGTGGCCTTGTGTCTCGGGGCTCTCTGCCTCCCGCGCGCCCTGCTTCTGCACTGCAGTCTTGCACCTGCTGCTGGTCAGTGTGGGCTCCTCTGAACAGAGGCTGCGCTGTTTTCTTGGGGGTCACAGTGCAGGATGCTATTTTGTCTCTGTCACGTCTTCCCTTGTTAAAATTAGCTCCTCTTTAGAACATTCTGCTGGCCAGTGTGTCTGTTCCTGTCCCAGCGTTGTGCCACCCTCACACTCGGGAGGCAAATCTTGTGAGTCCTAGGCAGGCAACCACTACTGGGCTGAGGTGGATGGAGAAGCCTCCCCAACTCCTGAAGATGATTTATGCCCTGAAAGTCTTTCCAAACCAGCTGCTGGGCAGATAACACTCTATTCCCTGAAGCAAGGCCAGAAATCTACTCCAAGCGTTTGTCACATGTAGGAAAACAGCTATTTCAGATCCTATGAGTAGAAAGCATCGTAAGTCCCAGGGTGGACCGCATAGGTCCAGCCTCCTGTGAGCTGCAGACTTCTCTCAGGCTCCCACAGTGGCCTGAGTTCATCACACAGGACCCGGCAATGGCTTTGTTCATATCTGTACCAGTAAATAGGTAAGAGAATGCGGGGCTCATCCACGCCGTGAAACCATCCATTTTTAAACAGCACAAGAGGTAGAAAATTATGTTTATTGTACATTTTTGAAGTGAGTTTCAAGCCTTTATTTCACCGTGGGCTTTATCTACAATATCAGCCATACCATTGCTGAATTCCACGAGAGCGTGGGCTGTAAAATGGGAAATGAGGGACACCAGGGACATGCCTCGCGTGTCCTTCTGCAGGAAGCCGGAGTGGAGTCGTCTAGGTTCTGTGACAGCTGGTGTGGTGTGTTGTCTAACATTTAAACAATATGATAGTTACTAATGCAAAAATATTCCCACATTTACTTTCAGCCAATGAGTTTAAAGACAAAGAATTAACTTGGGACAAACACCACCACAGGAAGATGGAGATAAAAGTCCTTCTGGGAGACGCCCAGACAGCAGCGCAACGTGCACTGGAAGGCTGACTCCCTGGGCGGAAAGACGGGGGACGTCTGAAGACGGAAAGGTGACCGTAAAAACCTGTGCTATTCTCCACTGGCCGCATGGAGAATGCAGATTCAGATAAAGTTCCACTTCTGCCTAATGAGAGTTCTCATTTTGTTATTCAAAACAGACGTAGTAATGTAATAAAGTAGTTATGTTTCTACAGATAAAACCTTGAATTTCTCCAGATGCGTCTTTAATGCTAAGACAGCA
>NW_022439821.1:0-8420 GCF_009761245.1 Sapajus apella
ATCATTTTCTTCTATCTTCTATGTTCTTCGCCATCCAGTGAAGGGGCACACAGGTTTCTTTTTTCATTCCCGTACTTAGTTAAAGATAAACAGAATTACAACTGCTTCTGAGAATCAA
Organism: Sapajus apella; assembly: GCF_009761245.1. Classification (NCBI taxonomy): domain Eukaryota; kingdom Metazoa; phylum Chordata; class Mammalia; order Primates; family Cebidae; genus Sapajus; species Sapajus apella. The sequence continues at coordinate 119 of NW_022439821.1, forward strand.
TATTATGTAGCTGCAAGAGAAGAATATTTGGAAAGATAGATGTCATTTACAATCTATATATACCAGGGTGGTGGCCGTGTGGCCTCTGACAATTCACTTAACTACTCTCAACCTGAATTTATTCTTCTGCACAGGTGAAAAAGTTTGTAAAACTCCTAACATATTTTTTATTTGAAGGTAATGCAATAATAAATTGGGCTTAACACTACAGCAGACCAAGAACAATGAATGTTAGTTTTCTTTACCTTCTCTGTGAGAGCTGAGTTTTGAAGCGGAACTTGTGCAGACACTCCTGAATTGTGGTGACTAAGGGCAGCTGGCATGTTGGTCATATTTCTGATTCAAAAGCAATAAACTGCCCTAGGACACAGCAACACATCTGTTCTGGCTTGAGCTAGAACCAAATAGCTAAAGGGTAATGAATGAGTGAGCTGACGTGTGGTAGGTTAGGAAAGACAGTTCAGAAGAATAATTTACTCTTCACTTGTTTTGATATTGACTCACAGAGTGACCCTTCATCAGGGGCTTATGTAGCTGCCTTTGGCATCCCAGATTCCTTTGTAGAACAACAGAGAGTGCCACCCCCACCCCTTGCTGCAAGCACAGAGTCACTTTGTTTACAGGCTTAGCCCTGACCTTTTCCAGAGCCAAACCTGAACAGGGATAGAATCTTTATTGTTGGTCTGGATAAAGGATGTCTTGGTAGCCTCAGCATACTTGTGAACCACTGCACACTCTCATCCCTGCTACGGTTATGTGATCTGTGGAACTGAGTGCCTGCGTCAGTTTCCTTGCCGGCAACCCAGTTCTGTTGTTCAGATCCCTGAAGATCTTCCCAGTCTTGTCAGGCCCATCCTCCAGAGAGGCCAACATTGTCATTTATGTTCTTAGCCACAGTCTGGTGACATTCCTCTGAATGGCTTTTCCTCAAGAAATGGCAAGCTCACTTGTCTGTTGGGAAGTGTTTCATCTCTATCTGTCCTACTAGTGTGCCCCATCTCCCAGATCATTTTGCTTTGGTTTTGGACAGCCTAAAGCACACTGCTGTGCACCATGTTGATCTGAATATGCAAATAGAACTGGAACTTAAAGTACAATAAATAAAACCCTAAGTTAAAAAAAAAGAAATCCTTGTGCATTTTGAAGTAGTTTGATATTTGATATATGTGTGGAATATTGCAATAGCAACTTTTCTGTTATTCAGCTAATTTCATTCCATAACCTCTTATCTAGGCTTTGGGTGGGTTAAAAAAATCTGGCATCATTGCTGTCTTACTGCACAGTTAAATCTGAACTTCCATTGTTTATGTATTTTCACAAGCATTTATTTTTAAATTTTACTTTAAGTTCTGGGATACATGTGCAGAATGTGCAGGTTTGTTACATAGGTATACATGTACCATGGTGGTTTGATGCACGTATCAACCCATTATTTGGTTTGAAGCCCCTCATGTATTAGATATTTGTCCTAATGCTCTCTCTCCCTTTCCTTTCACCCCCTGATGGGCCCCAGTGTGTGACGTTTCCCTCCCTGTGTCCATGTGTTCTCATCTTTCAACTCTCACTTATGATTCACAAGCATTTTCACAGTTGTTTCTCCTCTTTTCAAAAGGGCAAGCTGCAGACACTGAGGAATTAAGAGAGTGGAGCACAATAAAACTAATGCTTTTGAAGATATTAAAAGCATTGTTCAGACAACTCACAAAAGAGACAGTTTCAAGGCATTTCATAGTATTTAATAAAATTTCACAGTGAATCTTTATGTTAATTCAGCAGGATATGAACTAAAAATCTCAAGTGGATATGTATGTACAGTATTGATATGCATAGAAGTAGAAATGCAGACATGGTCACAATAAATTATTACAGAAAAAGAAAGCAATAAAGTACTATGTAATAAAGCCCATTATGTAAACAGGTATACCAAGACCAGCTAGGCCATAGAGACCCCCACCCAGGTGGTGCAGAAGGAATTGAGAAGCAGACACCCAGATAGAACAGCAAAGTGGGACTATCTGGGGGACCAATAGCCTTCCAATGGAGAGCCTTAGGTGCTAACAGCATTCTGGGCTGAAGGCCTTGAGCAGACTCTGATCCACGTAGTTCTTCCCTTTGAACAGGTGATGATTGTTAACAAACAGGTGTTCAGTATTTTCTCATAACACAAAAATAAACCAGGTAGGCAGCTGGTGCCTGCTTACCATTGATCATAGACAAACTAAAAAGTATTCTCCACGAGGGAGCCGTAGGGGCAGGCTCACATATCCCGTGCTTAAATGATTGTTTTAATTGTTTTAAAGAATGGTATAATATTTATATACTGTCTTGTCACTTTAGAATGCCCCAAGTAGTTTTCCACTGGATGGGGGGTGGCTGGGTTTTCCTTGCCATAGTTCTTCCTAGCAAATGATATATTCTATCATACACTCAGCATTTCTCCGCAATCATACACTCAGCATTTCTCAACACAGATATGTTTATGAATAAAAGTCATTTTATTTTATTTCATTTTAATTTTTATTTACTTTTTTTTTTTTGAGACAGAGTTTCACTCTTGTTACTCAGGCTGGAGTGCAATGCAGCGATCTCAAATCATTGCAACCTCTGCTTCACGGTTCAAGCATTTCTCCTGCCTCAGCCTCCTGAGTAGCTGGGATTACGGGCATGTGCCACTATGCCTGGCCAATTTTGTACTTTTAGTAGAGACGGGGTTTCTCCATGTTGGTCAGGCTGGTCTTGAACTCCTGACCTCAGGAGATCAGCCCGCCTCGGCCTCCCAAAGTGCTAGGATTACAGGCATGAGCCACTGTGCCTGGCCATTTTATTTTAATTTTTTAAAATTTCAACTTTTGTTTGATATCGTAGGGTGCATGCCTACGATACATTTTGTTACATGGGTATATTGTGTGCTAAGGTTTGGGGTACAAATGATCTCATGACCCAGATAGTGAGCAGAGTACCCAATAGTTAGTTTTTCAACCTTTCTCTAGTAATCTCCAGTGTCTATTTCTCCCATCTTTACATCCACATGTACCTAATATTTAGCTCCCACTTAGAAATGAGAACATGAGTATTTGATTTTCTGTTTCTGTGTTCATTTGCTTAGGATAATGGCCTCCAGTTGCATCTATGTTGCTGCAAAGGACATGATTTAGTTCTTTTTGATGGCTTCATAATATTCCATGGCGTACTACATTTTCTTTATCCTGTCCACCATTGACAAACACTTAAGTTGATTCCTTATGTTTGCTTTTGTGAATAGTGGAAAAGCCCTCTTAGAAGGATAAAAAATGAATCATGAAAGTGTTTGATACTTTGATTTTCTCCTTCCTTTTCATGTCTATATTATTTGTATTTCCATCATGAAGAGGAATTAATTTTATAAGCAGCAAGCAAAAAAAGAATTTTCATTTGAGAGAAAACTCTCTATATACTTCCCAACCTAATTAGGGGAAACCTGAATCTGACAGAGGAGGTCTTTCCCCATCTCCTTTTGGACTTAAATTCACAGGGCCTGACACTCTTCCTAAGGACAGAGATTCCTTAAAGTCGGCCCTTAGAGCTGCTTGCCTCAGAAGTATCTGGCCCCAGATCTCATGATTTAATATCTCTGCAGGTGGAGCTGGGAACTACATCTTTAACAAGCTCCCCAGTTGTTTTTGATGAATACCCAAGTTTAGAGACCACTGCCCTAGGGCATCTGTCCTTGGAATAGGAGGAAAACTGAGCAATTAATGCATGTTTAATGCAAGTCTCTAACCACAAGCTTGGTGCCCTGTCCCCTCGAGTCCTCTCCCTAGTGGATAGAATAGAGTTGTTAAATTTCCATTTCTGAAGGCTGTAAATTGAGAAGAGTATGCTCCAGGTTCATGACTTTTTTTCTCTGATGTCAGTGACGTTTATGACCACAGAATTCGGAGGCTAACTCTGGTATCTTGGTCTCCTAGAAAGAAGCTGAGAAACCAGTCCATACTCCCAGGAATGACTTGAACATAAAGTTCAGAGCAGGACTGGGTATCCTTCATCAGTAGCGGGTGTGTGTGTGTACAGGTGCTCAGCATTTCTGTATGCTTTTGCTGGGAAGTCATTTTTTTATTCTCAGTTTCCAAAGACAAGGATGCAACAATCACCACTGGCCAGTGACTCTCATGTCTTTAGCTGCAGTTTGTGGGGAGCTGTGGGATAGGGCCAGCTGGCTACATAAATTGGTGGGCATATCCTAAAAATCCAAGCTAAAGGGTCTCATCTCAACATTTGTGTTCTAGATATTAGAGTGTGTGCTTATTTATTTAGTGAATGCAGTGTTAGAGAGCCCTCTCTAATATTTCTTTCCAAAGTCCCTGATCATTCCCTTCCCTCTAGACAGCACAGCTACTTTCACCTGAAAGTATGTTTGACGGACACGTTTGGCTAGAGAGCTTTGGGTCCTTTCTTCCTTTATGTAGCATCCATATTGCAGATCCTTATTAGAATCTGCTTGATAGTTTCCTTCCTGTAATCCCTAGTGTATTCTTAAAACTTCATCAAAGGCAACAAACTTTGAGCCCAGGAAACATCTACTAACCCAATTACTTTTGCCTGGTTTGCACTGAAGATAAGACACTGAGTTTCTTCCCTAGAGGTCTTTGCACTTTATTTTAATGGAAACAATGTCATCTCATATACGACACCTTCTATGGATGGGGTGTTTCTAAAGAGCTTACCTTATTTAATTTTTACTATAGTTCAGGGATTATCATCCCCATTCTGAGAGAAAAAGCTGAGGCTCCTAAGCTGTGCACCACCTTGCCCAAAGACATACAACTGACAAACGGCAGAGAGGTGATTTGAATCCCTTCTGTCCAACTTCAGAACCCATGCTTTATCTTCTATAAATACAACCTCACTGTAAAGGAAATATCAGTTATCAGCAAGCAGTAGTTTGAGGCTTTAGTGTTCAGGAGGCTGAATGTGGTGGAGTGAGAGAGTCTGTACTTGGCCTTTACGTTGAATTTATGCAGATAGAAATAGGCATGGCTGAATTGAATCCAGGGGACTTTATTAATATCCTAAATACCATGGATTAAATAGATTTCCAATTTCAGGAAGGAGTCAGAGTCATCTAATTGATATATCATGAGAGAAACCAAAAGAGAAGGAGAAGGAGAGGGAGAAGTCCAGAATAGTGAGATACCTGAGCCATCATTCTCTAGGGTGTGGTGGGACGCTGCCTTTCTGCCCAGCTTCATTGCTGCTGTTTCTGGCCTTTGCCTGCATCAGGTCATGGTCTCATGATGAAGTGACCTCGTGGCACCTGAACTCTGCCAGTAGGCAATCAGGAGGGAGAAATAAAGGAGACTCAGGAAATGGCAGGTGAGAAACTAATATGAGTTGGTGCAGGTTATATGCAGTCACTCTTCACAAATGTTATCTTATTAATATTCACAATATTCTCATGACTTAGGCTTGTAGTCATATCTCCAGATTAGAGATGGAGATTCAGGCCAACTGGGTCACTTCCCTAGAACTCACAAATAGGAAGTTGATGTTGCCAGGACTTGAATCTAGGGCTATGTGCAATGCTTTTATCAGTACCACATACTACCCTCAGACACTAGTTTCTATCCTTAAGGTCACAGCCCCAAAGACCCTCAAAATGCTGGAGTGAGCAGGTACAGACTGGGAACCTGGGCTAGGCATTCTTGCCCATCTTCTTTACAGGTCCATTTAGAACTCTATTATGTTGGCTGCTCTTTGGTATGATTAAAAGGAAGGCTGGTGTTCCTATATAAAATAGGAGTATGCTCAACTCACCAGCTTAAAGAAGCAAAAAAATTTAAGCCTATCATTAACCTATATAAAGCTCTTATGAAATTTTCTCCCAATTAAGAACTGGTATAATGAAATCCTAACATTTTCTATTTACTTAGTATATGTAGATGTACATATATTAGGCATTTGGCATTGATTTTTGACTTAAAGGGAAATTTTCAATGAAGACACAGTGGGACCCTACTTGTCTTGCAGGATTTGGTATATTAAGCCTTAGAATTTGTTTGAGGTTTTTTTTTTAAGTTTCAGGGTACATGTACAGGATGTGCATGTTTGTTACACAGGCAAACGTGTGCCATGGTGGTTTGCCACATCTATCAACCCCATCTCCTAGGTATTGAGCCTGGCATGCATTAGCTCTTTTTCCTGATGCTCTCATCACCCCAAACTTCCCTCGACAGGTCCCAGTGTGCGATGTTCCCCTCCCTGTGTTCCTGTGGTTCTCCTTGTTCAGCTCTCATTTATAAGTGAGAACATGTGGTATTTGGTTTTCTGTTCCTGCATTAGTTTGCTGAGGATAATGGCTTCCAGCTCCATCCACATCCCTGCAAAGGACATGACCTCATTCCTTTTTATGTATGTTCATTGCAGCACTATTCACAATCACAAAGACATGGAATCAACTCACATGTCCATCAATGACAGACTGGATAAAGAAAATGTGGTACATGTACACCATGGCTTTAGAATATTTTAATGGATAGATAGTGTCTGTTGAGGAAGGACACAAATAGATTTTGTAAAACAGTTGATACTGATGATCAGGGGAACCTGGATGTATCTAGAAATTTCATGGGGCTGGATAGCAGATGCTGTAGTTCAAGATGTCAGGAGCCCAAAGGAGGAAGCTACAAAAGCAGAAGGGGCATATCAATGGCCCATTTCTTCAGCCTCTGTTGATAAGAACTCTTAATATTATAGACTGTAGATTTTCATGGTGTCACAAGAGTTTTTGAATCAGGAGGAGATTAGAAAATGATCTCAAAGAGCCCAATAATATGATTACTGATAATAAATATATGTTTCCAAATTTTTTGAGAATTCTCATTTTCCGATGCTTTTAATTAATTTTCTTGTACAATTTGCTAACTACAATTCAGTATACAATGTTGAATAGAAAATAGCTGGCATAGTTTTCTCATTCCTGATTTTAATGGCAGTGCTTTAAAATACCACCACTAAGTATGGGGTTTGCTGTCTCGTTTAGTTTGAGTGTCTTAGTCGGTTGGGCTGCTATAGCTGGGTGACTTTAACGAGCAGACATTTGTTTGTCACAGTTCTGGAGCCTGGGAAGTCCAAGATCAAGGTACCAGCAGATTCAGTTTCTGGTGTGGGTCCACTTTCTGGTTAGCAGATGGCTACCTTCCTGCTGTGTCCTCACATGGCAATGCCTGAGACACGTAATTATTCTTGTATTTCTTCTTATAAGGCCACTAATCTCATTCATGAGGCTCTACCCTCATGACCTAATTACCTCCCTAAATCTCCCCTTTATATATTTTTTGTAAAATTTACTTTTTTATGGCAGTGATATTGTAATAATGGACATGTTGGTTTTTTTTTTTTTTTTTTCCTTTTCTCATCAACTTTGTGAAAACTTTGGCTGTTTATCTTTGACTCAATTTCCTTTGTCTATATGCTATTTAAACTTCATCCCTATATGTTGCTTATTAACGGATTTTAAAGTGAAATTTAAAAGTTCAATATGTTACAACTTGAAGGCTCAGGACTAGCCTGATGATTGTTTTTAAAAGTACAGACACAGAATAGAAATTGGAAAGATGTTATCTTACTCTCCATCTGCTAACACAGTGTGAGGCTTCCTCTTTACTGACTACAGATAGCTCATCTTCTCTTCCATATCACACCCTCTACTCTGTTGGCAAATTCTCGATTTGCATGATAAAACCATTTACTTAAATTGATTTTTTGTAGGGACTAGCAATGTAGACAGACATTGGCACAGTCGTCATTAGAAAGAATCTTATTCTTACCTGCCTACTGTATATCAACATTTCTTTGTTCCTGCTTTCCTGTCTCCCTCTATTTGCAGCAGAGAGAAGACTAGCAGCATGAAGAGGGGGAACCAGAGCAGCATATCTGAGTTCCTCCTCCTGGGTCTCCCCATCCAGCCAGAGCAGCAGGCCGTGTTCTTTGCCCTGTTCCTGGGCATGTACCTGACCACAGTGCTGGGGAACCTGCTCATCATCCTGCTCATCCGGCTGGACTCTCACCTCCACACCCCCATGTACTTCTTCCTCAGCCACTTGGCTCTCACTGACATCTCCTTTTCATCTGTCACTGTCCCAAAGATGTTAATGAGCATGCACACTCAAGATCAATCCATTCCTTATGCAGAATGTGTAACTCAGATGTATTTTTTCATATTTTTCACTGTTATGGAAAGTTTACTTCTCACTTCAATGGCATATGATCGGTATGTAGCCATCTGTCACCCCCTCCGCTACACCACTGTCATGAAAGAGGGACT
>NW_022439822.1:0-8419 GCF_009761245.1 Sapajus apella
GACCACAGAGGACTCACGTCTCTCCAACCTGTGGTGTCAAAAGGCGGGTGCCACGACTTTTTATATACCCGAAAAATCACTTTGGGTGTGGGGGTGAGGAGCGGGGATGGGGATGAAAAGGTTTCGGACATTCCAAGGGCTTGGGGATTCTGTGATTCACCTCCTGGGCGGAGACAAGGGCGGGGGTCTCTGGACATTCCAAGGGCCAGGGGACTTTTGTCATTCTGTTTGTTACTTCAGTGGTTTACAGAAGTCAAGATATACATTTGTTTACACCTCGTCTGGGTGGTGATAGAAGTCACAGATTTTAGCAGTTACTGATAAGAAAAGGTAAGCAGCTTTACATAGTTTTGCAGAACAACCTAGCAGTTCTATTGACAGAGGCCAAGGACAGTAGTTATTGTGAGGAGAATGGGGCAGCCATTTTAACTTATTTAAAAAACAGTTTTGCATTTTATAAAATAGTGTTGCTCAGGTTCTGGCTCTAGGCCAGCACAATATCACATTCCCCCCTGTTCTTTTAACATGTATTAAATCTTTAATAGATTTCCCCTTTTTTGACACAAGGGCCCATATTTGGATCTCAGAACCATCGATTTGACCGAATCTGTTTCTTCCTGGATAAATTTGAGGAGCATGTTTAAAAGGCATGGTCCAAATGTTAACCCTAGGACCATTAGCACCAAGGGTCCTGCTAATCCAGTGAGCAGGAATGTTAGCCAGGGGTTTGCGGGAGGGTCTTGGGTGAGAAAAATGAAAGAGTCTCTTTTTGCAGTATATCCTGTTATAGTGGAGATAGTTTCACAACCCCAATGGGGGCAAAAGAATTCATTTAAGTCTCCACAGTTTCATCTTTTTGGCGGGGTGGATCCTGGGCACAGATATAACCCCATGGTCTGGAGTTGTCGCTCTGCCCCTAAACTGCCGCACCCAGCTATACCTCCACTTGTCCTGAAATTTAAGTGGGGGCCCAGGAGGACACAGAGGTCCAGGGAGAAGGTAATAGGGGTCTCCGGTGTGTACTCCAGGGTTAGGTTGATTAGGGTGGATCCCTTTCCGGTTAAGGAACTAACATATGCTCCAGTGGAGCCCTCGGTGATGACCCATCGATAGTAGGTGGGTGCCAAGGAGGGTCCCTTTTGGAGGGTGGTTGCAGGAATCAGGGAGATTAGGATGATGACCGAGAACGGCGCAATAGTCTTAGCTTTAGGGGGTCCGTTGAGGATGGAACCGCTTCCCATCCTGCATCTGGGCGGTCAGTCTTGACGTGTGAGTGGTGAATCCAGGCAGTCAGTCCGTCCACCTTGATTGCCGTGGGGGTGACCAGGATTACAGTGTAGGGTCCTTTCCAGCGAGGAGTTAGGCCAGAGGTAGTGACTCTCTTCACCAGGACTTCGTCCCCTGGCTGGAAGGGGTGTGCCGGCTGGTCAGTGAAATCCACTGGGGTAGGTCGAGTTCCCCTGATGAGCAAGTGCACATGGGACTGAACAGACTGGAGTGCCTGCAAGGACTTAAGGAGTGTATGGTTATGGACTCCAGCATGTATGGTGTCCGCAAGTCTGGGGAGTAAGGGAGGGGGCCTTTTAAACATAATTTCAAAAGGAGTAAAGCTTTTTTTATAGGGGGTACATGGGGTACGGAGGAGAACAAAAGGAAGCAGGCTGACCCAGTTTTCACCGGTCTCCAGAATGAATTTTGTTAAAGTTTTCTTTATGGTCCGGTTCATCTTTTCAACTTGCCCTGAACTCTGGGGGCAATAGGCACAGTGTAGTTTCCAGGAAACCTGTGCTGTAAATGCAGGGCCATTATCTGATTCCAGTGTCAGGGGCAAGCCAAACTGAGGAACCAGGTCTTGTAACAATTTTTCGCTACTACCAGTGCGGTTTCTGACCTAGTAGGAAAAGCCTCGACCCATCCAGAGAAAGTGTTTACAAATACAATGACGTACTTACAGCCGCACTCTGGGGGCTTTATTTCAGTAAAATCTAACCCCCAGTGTTCCCCTGGGCTAATACCTTTAAGTCTTATCCCTGCCTGACTAGGCCTACTGCCTCCTGGATTTACCCTGGCACATACATTACAACAAGTAGTTTTTTCTAACAATCTTATATAAGTGTAGAATGTAGTATTTAACCCTCAACAGCTCAGTTAATTTTGTTTGCCCTAAGTGAGTGGCCTGGTATGTGTCCTTAACTAGAGCCCGTCCTAGAGCCTCGGGGAGCACAAGCCTTGTGTCCAGTAGAATCCACCATCCTGTGGAATCTTGTCGTCCCCCCTATTCTTTAGCAAAGTTTTCTTCCTCAGGCAAATACGTTGGGGTAGGAGGCAGGGTTGGGGCCGGCAGAGTCACAAGAAGAGTCAGAGGTTTTACTGGCCCCAACGGCTGCCGGTCTGGCCTGTAGGCCAGCTATTTCCCCTTGCCTCTGGTGAATCTCCCTTCTGGTGTCCTCTGCAGTGTATTAATGCCACTGCCTTAGGCTTCCATATAGCTTCTAGTAGAGCTCGGATTTCCTCTTTGTTCTTGATGATTTTTCCATCTGAGGTAAGCAACTCTCTTTCTTTATAAATGGCACCATGCACATGGGCCGTAGCAAAGGCATACCAGCTATCCGTGTAGATGTTAACAATTTTTCCCTCCGCCCAGTCCAAGGCCTTTATTAAAACTATAAGTTCTGCCTTTTGGGCTGAGGTTCCGTGTGGAAGAGCCTGGGCTCAGATAACCTGCTCTAGAGTGACCACAGCTGCCCCAGCGTACCTGACTCCGTCGACCATGAAACTGCTGCCATTTGTATACAGTACCTCCTCTGGGTTCCGCAGGGGGACGTCGGTGAGATCTGGTCGTGCAGCGTGGAGGACATCTATTGTCTGTTGGCAGTCATGTATGGGTTCCTCTGGCTCGCTGTCAGGTAGCAGTGTGGCGGGGTTTAAAACTGTGGTTTTTGAAAATTTTATGCGGGGCTGGTCCAAAAGTAAGGCCTGGTATTTGGCTGTGCAGGCATTAGACATCCATTTTCCCGTAGCTCCACGGAGTAGCAACTCCACCGCGTGAGGTGCCACTAAGTTCAACTCCTGCCCCAAGGTCAGTTTGTTCGCCTCCCTGACTAACAGGGCCGTAGCTGCCACCGACCTCAAACAAGCTGGCCACCCAGAGGCTACGGGATCAAGTTTTTTTGAAAGGTAGGCAACTGGCCGGGACCAGGGTCCCAATGTCCGGGTGAGCACCTGTTAGCGACTCCCTGTTTCTCATGCACAAACAACTGGAAAGGTTTAGAGATGTCTGGCAAGGCCAAGGCTGGGGCTGCAGTCAGGGCAGTCTTGAGCTTGTCAGAAGCCTGTTGCTCCACCTCTGTCCGTGTCAAGGGCTGATTTCCTCCAGCGCAGGCATACAGGGACTTGGCTATCTCAGCAAATCCCAAAATCCATAGCCTGCAGTACGCTACTGCCCCAAGAAATTCTCGAACTTGGCATTTTGTGGTGGGGTTGGGTATTTGCAGCACTGCTTGGACTCGGCTGGGTGCCAGTGCCCGGTTGCCCTTCTCTATAACATAGCCCAGGTAAGTCACTTTTGGCTGGCAGAGTTGGGCCTTTTTAGCTGAGACCCAGTACCCCAAAGTCTGCAGGGTTTTTTTCAATAATGACTGGATGGTCTCTTTACAGGCCTCCTGGGTTTTTGTAGCCAAGAGTAAGTCATCTACATATTGGAGTAGGGTACACTCTGGGAACTCAGCTCGGAAGGCAGCAAGGTCTTGGCTAAGTGCCTCATCAAACAGAGTGGGGGAGTTTTTGAACCCCTGAGGCAGTTTTCTGAGTGAGTTGCCCCGAGACTCCAGTATCAGGGTCGGTCCATTCGAAAGCAAATATAGGCTGGCTAACAGGGGCTAGTGGGATGCAAAAGAATGCATCCTTAAGATCCAAGACAGTGTAATGGTGTTCTGGGTCCAAGAGACTTAGGAGGGTGTACGGATTTGGAACTGTAGGATGAACAGTTTCTACCCGTTTATTCACCTCCCTCAAGTCCTGCACAGGCCGATAGTCCTGTGTGCCTGGTTTTAGCACGGGGAGCAAGGGGGTGTTCCAGGGAGACTTATAGGTAGTGAGGATTCCTCCCTTCAAGAGTCTGGTGATGTGCGGAGCAATTCCTCACCTGACTTCCCGGTTCATAGGGTATTGCTTCACCTGGACTGCATTTGCCGTTGCTAATAGCTGGACCACGAGTGGGGTGCGGTGACTTGCCAACCCTGGGGGACTTGTTTCAGCCCATACTCCCGGTACACTCTCTTGAAATTCGCGGAGGAAGTCTGGTGCAGGTGGTTGATCTGCCTCCGAGGATAAAGCTTCCTGCAAGAGATACTCGCCTGACAGAGCACAGGTGATGAGGATCTGCTGAGGTGGCCCTGTGGCTAAGGGAGGACGAATTGAGAGGCAAGCTTGACCCTTGCTGAAAGAAATATTTGCTTGCAGTTTGTGGAGCAAGTCCCGTCACAGGAGTGGATATGGACACTCAGGGAATGGGTGACAGTGCCATTTCCCAGATCAATGAATTGATTTGTGGTCCAGGGGCTAGCTGTGGTTTTTCCTGGAGTGCTGCTATCACTGCCTTAGTAACTCTCTTATTTTGCTTGGCCTCTAAGGTGTCTTTATTGTTAAAGACTTTTTGGGCAATTTTTAACAACTGAGTTAAATTCATTCTCTGGAACCTCTCTAATTTTTGCAATTTTTTTTTTTTTTTTTTTTTAATGTCTGGGGTAGACTGGGAAACAAAAGCCAGATTGATGGCCCGCTGATTCTCCAGGCCTCAGGGTAATAGGCATCCAGTAAGCGCTCAAGGAAAGCAGCTAGCAACTCCTGTGGACCCTGAGTTACAGTTTTTACCTCGGAGAGTTTACTGGGCTTGTGGGCCACTCCCCTTCTATAAGATACCGGTGAAAAGAGCCTGGTGACCCACCCCCCCGCAAGGTGTTGAGGTCCCATTGGGGTCAGGTAGAGGGAAAAAAAACTTTTTCCTTGCCCTGGACCTATGATGGCTTTCAGGGCTTCCTGTCTAATTTTGCCTTTTTTTTTTTTTTTTCTCTGTGGTGAACAGAATTAGTAATAATTGTTGGCAGTTGTCCCAAGTGGGGCGATGCGTCTGGAATACAGATTTTAAGAGTCCTGTCAAAGCCTGGGGCTTCTCAGAGAAGGGGGGATGTTGAGTTTCATTGTAAAACCTTGGCAACATCACCGCCTTAAATTCCCTCCCGGGAACTCTTAGCAGTTCCCCAGCACTTCCCTCCTGCACAGCCCCTCACACTGGATGCATCTCTGCTGGCTTGCAGGCCATAGAAATCCCCTATTGCCATGCCATGGGTGCTGCCAATTTTGGGTTTAGCCCGGCAGCTTTCCCTTGCTCTTAAAGCTTGTGCCCGCACTTGGTGTTTTGGCCCTCTTTTTGATCTCTATCACCTTCCAGTTATATAAGTTACTTGACAAGAAGAATGAACAAAGAATGGGCGACCCCAATTGTCTTCTGTTGGGGGTGCCTCTTGGAAAGGGAGGACTGCCTGTGGGTGCGGGGGCCCCGCTATGGGTGTGCAGGGGGGACAAGGTTTGGTTAATAGTACTGTCAAGGGGGGGGGCTGAGGTGCTGGTTTAGAGGGCCTTGAGTAAGGAGGAAGTAATTCCTGATCCTCCCCTGGGGTGGGCAGAATGGCTGGCCCAGAAGGGACTTTCTTTGGGCCGGCCAACGTGACCTGAAGTCTAGCCTGTTTTATGCAGCGCTTTAGCCATGGGGGAGGCCATTGGACTAAACCCAACCATTGGTCGATGTATGGAAACTGCTCAGGGTATCCAGGAGTTTTTGCAACCATTTTTCATACAGCCTGGGTAATTTTTGGGTCATAGGTCCCAGTATTTAGCCACCTAATTCCAAAAGACAGCCATTCAAGTTCACACAAAGAACGGAGTTTTCCAGGGGTTAATTTCACCCCATATTGGCCTGAGAACCCAACCTTGAAGTTGGCCGTTGTGCATTGGAGGGGGATACAAGGCCGGGAGCTAGACGACCCCTTTTGCGTTTTTTTTGTTTGTTTGTTTTGTTTTGTTTTGTTTTTAATGCCAAATTTTCCTCAAGAGAATTCACTAATTTAAAACTGATTTCCCTAATTTAAAACTGGCTTCACTGAGGATTTGAACCAACAACCTTGCAATTGCAGGCCCCACACCTTAACGACTATGCTAACAAGTCACTTTTGTTACAGAAAGTTAGAAAGTTTTTCTTAAAGCCAGATTCTGGATGCAAATGCTGCACCCTGAGGCAGTGTGGCCTGCCTCAAAGCTGGGCGGGGCTGACTGCCGGCAGAGAAAGGAAAAAAAACGCTCTTAGTGTCAGTTTAAAACTGAACTTGCTGGCGGCAAGTTTTCCGCCCCTGCGGCTTCTGGTCCCCTTCTCTCTCTCTCCTCTGTCTACTTTCTCTTCTCTTTTCTCCTCTCCTCCCTTCCCTACTTTCTCTTTCTGTAGTAAAGCCAATTTTGGAAAGCCTCAAATTTAAAATTTGGCCCTCTTTAAAGCAGGTTTTAGTAGGGCCTCTGCAGCCAGGTCCTATAAGGACCAGACAACTGGATTTTAGGGTTTATTCCTAGTCCTAGTCAGAGGAACAGGGGGTAGGGGCCAAGGTAAGGCAGCGGTCTTTTTCCTCCGCAAACCACAACTGGCGAGAATAAGCACTATGGAGGTTTAGTGCTACCCAGGCATAATCCTCCCCCTTATACATTTTTAATGGCCAGTTGCTTCGGAAAGGTTGGGAAGTGACAAACAGGTGGACTAAGAGGTCTACCGGATGTGTGTTTTGGACCCACCACACCCGGTAGAGTGTGCAGAAGTGCTGCCAGTCAGTTTTTACTGGGGCGGTGACATCCTACCTCCCAACATCCAGGATAGTGCCAATATGCCTTTCTGTGATGCATTGTTGGGCACTCCCCATAACATTGGACACTTTCCTGGCAGAATAAGCAGTTACCTATTTTCCATCCCAGCCTGAGAAAGAGCACCCAGAAACTCTGATCTAGGGTTTTGTTCCACACAAGCTCCAAAGAAACTACCTCCAAGGTGTCGAGGGCACAACGGCCTCCCCGACATGGAATCTGACCCAGCACAGGCAAAAGTACTCTTTTCCCGGTGGAGGTGGCTGGGAGAATTTACAGGCCACAATGACCAAAACAAGGAAGAGAATAAAGACAACTAGAGTTCAGACCATCTGTCACATGGCAAAGGAAGAAAAAGTGAGGCCTCAGTGATAGAAGAAGAAGAAGATGAGGAAGAAAGAGAAAAGAGTAATTTTTGCTGGGGTGTAATCAATAAAATTTCCCTGCATCCAGTGGTCCGTCAACCACTGTAAGATATCTCCTACCTTAAGGGAAGATGGCCTGAACCAGTGTATGTCTGCTAGCAGGAGTCTAATAAAACTGACAAATTTACAGACGAGACAGGACCACATAAAGAGTGACAGACAAAGGGTGGGTGCCCCCCAGATGGGAGACCAGTCAGATGCCTGCCCGGCCACTTTCTCAGAAGAATTTTCAGGGGCGTCTTGGCTAAGGTGTACCCGTATAATCCCCGGGCCTGGTCACCTTAGGATGGAAGTCCAAGTAGGGCAGCTCTGAGGTGAATCACCGTTATGCCCTACGACGCCCCAGTGGAACCGCAGGTGAAGGCCCACACAAGCCCTGTAGCCTTTCAGCCGTGGGACTACATATATACACACTCACTCACTCACACAGAGGTTACGGAAAACAACCGAACGCTGCCACCCACTATGCCAGCTACCAGGGGCGAACGCTGGTACCCACTGCACCAGCTACCAGAGGGCTGCCACCCACTATGACAGCCACCAGAAGCGAACGCTGGTACCCTCTGCACCAGCTACCAGAGGGCTCCCACCCACTATGACAGCCACCAGAAGTGAACGCTGGTACCCACTGCACCAGCTACCAGAAGCCTCAAGCGACGTCTCGGTGAGGCTTGCCAGGTCAGAGTTGCAATGACTCGTCAGTCCCCCGACTCAGGCCCTTCCTTTGAACTAGTTCCCAGACCAGACTTACCTCCGGAGGATTTTTTCTTTTAGGACCCTGAGGAATTTCTGGTGAATGTCGGCCGAGAGGTCGCTTATCCTCCACGGTGGCTCTCCGGGGCCCTGGGAAAGAACAGGGGGTGCCTCCCCAGAGGCCCCCAAGGTGGGAGCAGCCGCCCAGGCGAGATTCTGAGATGGCTTTTGTCTGGTGATAACAAAAAGAGAATATCTCGCTGGGGACCTCCAAAATGTTGTATTGGACCAAGCGTAGAAAGTTAGCGCCAAGACAAAAGTATGCCAGATTGCAGGGTCATTTATTATGCCGGTGACCACAGAGGACTCACGTCTCTCCAACCTGTGGTGTCAAAAGGCGG
>NW_022439823.1:0-3695 GCF_009761245.1 Sapajus apella
TTTCATCCCCATCCCCGCCCCTCACCCCCACTCCCAAGGTGGTTTTTCGGGTATAAAAACTCATAGCACCCTCCTTTTGGCACCACAGGTTGGAGAGACATGAGTCCTCTGTGGTCGCCGGCATAATAAATGACCCTGCAATCTGGCATATTTTTGTCTGGGTAATAACTTTCTACACTTGGTCAAATACAACATTTGGAGGCCCCAGCGAGATGTTCTCTTTTTGTTATCACCAGACAAAAGCCATCTCAGAGTCTCGCCAGGGCGGCCGCTCCCACCTTGGGGGCCTCTGGGGAGGCGCCCCCTGTTCTTTCCCAGGGCCCCAGAGAGCCACCGTGGAGGAGAAGCGACCTCTCGGCCAACATTCACCCGAAATTCCTCAGGGTCCTAAAAGAAAAAGCTCTGGAGGGAAGTCTGGTCTGGGAACTAGTTCAAAGGAAGGGCCTGAGTCGGGGGACTGACAAGTCATTGCAACTCTGACCTGGCAAGCCTCACCGAGACGTCGCTTGAGGCTTCTGGTAGCTGGTGCAGTGGGTACCAGCGTTCGCTTCTGGTGGCTGTCATAGTGGGTGGCAGCCCTCTGGTAGCTGGTGCAGAGGGTACCGGTGTTCGCCTCTGTTAGCTGGTGCAGAGGGTACCAGCGTTCGCCCCTGGTAGCTGGCATAGTGGGTGGCAGCGTTCGGTTGTTTTCCGTAACCTCTGTGTGAGTGAGAGAGTGAGTGTGTATATATGTAGTCCCACGGCTGAAAGGCTACGGGGCTTGTATGGGCCTTCACCCGCGGTTCCACTGGGTCGTCGTAGGGCATAACGGTGATTCACCTCAGAGCTGTCCTACTTGGACTTCCATCCTAAGGTGACCAGGCCCGGGGATTATACGGGTACACCTTAGCCAAGATGCCCCTGAAAATTCTTCCTAGAAAGTGGCTGGGCAGGCATCTGACTGGTCTCCCATCTGGGGGGCACCCACCCTTTGTCTGTCACTCTTGTATGTGGTCCTGTCTCCTCTGTAAATTTGTCAGTTTTATTAGACTCCTGCTAGTAGACATACACTGGTTCAGGCCATCTTCCCTTGAGGTAGGAGATATCTTAGTGGTTGATGAACCACTGGATGCAGGGAAATTTTATTGATTACACCCCAGCAAAAAATTACTCTTTTCTCTTTCCTCATCTTCTTCTCATTCTATCACTGAGGCCTCACTCTTTCTTCCTTTGCCATGTGGCAGATAGTCTTAACTCTAGTTGTCTTTGTTCTTCCTTGTTTTGGTCATTGCGGCCTGTAAATTCTCCCAGCCACCTCCACCGGGAAAAGAGTACTTTTGCCCATGCTGGGTCAGATTCCATGTCGGGGAGGCCGTTGTGCCCTCAACACCTTGGAGGTAACTTCTTTGGAGCTTGTGTGGAACAAAACCCTAGATCAGAGTTTACGGGTGCTCTTTCTCAGGCTGCGATGGAAAATAGGTAACTGCTTATCTGCCAGGAAAGTGTCCAATGTTATAGGCAGTGCCCA
Organism: Sapajus apella; assembly: GCF_009761245.1. NCBI lineage: Eukaryota > Metazoa > Chordata > Mammalia > Primates > Cebidae > Sapajus > Sapajus apella. The sequence continues at coordinate 1,508 of NW_022439823.1, forward strand.
ACAGTGCATCACAGAAAGGCATATTGGCTCTATCCTGGATGTTGGGAGGTAGGATGTCACCGCCCCAGTAAAAACTGACTGGCAGCACTTCTGCACACTCTACCGGGTGTTGTGGGTCCAAAACACACATCTGGTAGACCTCTTAGTCCACCTGTTTGTCACTTCCCAATCTTTCCGAAGCAACTGGCCAGTAAAAATGTATAAGGGGGAGGATTATGCCCGGGCAGCGCTAAACCTCCATTAGTGCTTATTCTCGCCAGTTGTGGTGTGCGGGGGGAAAAAGACTGCTGCCTTACCTTGGCCCCTACCCCCTGTTCCTCTGACTAGGACTAGGAATAAACCCTAAAATCCAGCTGTCTGGTCCTTGCAGGACCTGGCTGCAGAGGCCCTGCTAAAACCTGTTTTAAAGAGGGCCAAATTTTAAATTTGAGGCTTTCCAAAATTGGCTTTACTACAGAGAGAAAGTAGAGAGAGGAAAGAGAAAGAGAGGAGAGAAAGTAGACAGAAGAGAGAGAGAGAAGGGGACTAGAAGCCGCAGGGGAGGAAAACTTGCCGCCAGCAAATTCAGTTTTAAACTGACACTAAGAGCGTTTTTCTCCTTTCTCTGCCAGCAGTCAGCCCCGCCCAGCTTTGAGGCAGGCCACACTGCCTCAGGGTGCAGCATTTGCATCCAGAATCTGGCTTTAAGAAAAGCTTTCTAACTTTCTGTAACACAAGTGACTTGTTAGCACAGTCGTTAAGGTGTGGGGCCTGTAACTGCAAGGTTGTTGGTTCAAATCCTCAGTGAAGCTAGTTTTAAATTAGGGAAATCAGTTCTAAATTAGTGAATTCTCTTGAGGAAAATTTGGCATAAAAAAAAAAAAAAAAAACCCACAAATGGGGTCGTCTAGCTCCCCGCCTTGTAACCCCCTCCAATGCATGACGGCCAACTTCAAGATTGGATTCTCAGGCCAATATGGGGTGAAATTAACCCCTGGAAAACTCCGCTCTTTGTGTGAACTTGAATGACTGTCTTTCGGAATTAGGTGGCCAGATACTGGGACCTATGACCCCAAAATTACCCAGGCTGTATGGAAAATGGTTGCAGAAACTCCTGGATACCCTGAGCAGTTTCCATACATCGACCAATGGTTGGGTTTAGTCCAATGGCCTCCCCCATGGCTAAAGCGCTGCATAAAACAGGCTAGACTTCAGGTCACATTAGCCAGCCTAAAAGAAAGTCCCTTCTGGGCCAGCCATTCTCCCCACCCCAGCGGAGGATCAGGAATTACTTCCACCCTACTCAAGGCCCTCTAAACCAGCGCCTCAGCACCCCCCTCGACAGTACTATTAACCAAACCTTGTCCCCCCTGCACACCCATAGCGGGGCCCCCGCACCCACTGGCAGTCCTCCCTTTCCAAGAGGCACCCCCAACAGAAGACAATTGGGGTCGCCCATTCTTTGTTCACATCCCCTTCTTGTCAAGTAACTTATATAACTGGAAGGTGATAGAGATCAAAAAGAGAGCCAAAACACCAAGTGCTGGCACGAGCTTTAAGAGCAAGGGAAAGCTGCCGGGCTAAACCCAAAATTGGCAGCACCCATGGCATGGCAAAGGTGATTTCTATGGCCTGCAAGCCGGCAGAGATGCATCCAGTGTGAGGGGCTGTGCAGGAGGGAAGTGCTGGGGAACTGCTAAGAGTTCCCTGGAGGGGGTTGTACTGGAGAACTGCTAAGAAGGTGAGAGGGGGAGGGTTAGGTACCTGCCCAGATGGAAAGTTCCCTGGGAGGGGGTAGTGCTGGGAGGCCGGGGAATTTAAGGCGGTGATGTTGCCAAGGTTTTACAATGAAACTCAACATCCCCCCTTCTCTGAGAAGCCCCAGGGTTTGACAGGACTCTTAAAATATGTATTCCAGATGCATCGCCCCACTTGGGACAACTGCCAACAATTATTACTAATTCTGTACACCACAGAGGAAAAAGGCAAAATTAGACAGGAAGCCCTGAAAGCCATCATAGGTCCAGGGCTAGGAAAAAGTTTTTTTTCCCTCTACCTGACCCCAATGGGACCTCAACACCTTGGGGGGGGGGTCACCAGGCTCTGAACACTTTTCACCGGTATCTTATAGAAGGGGTTAGGGGAGTGGCCCACAAGCCCAGCAAACTCTCCGAGGTAGGAACTGTAACTCAGGGTCCACAGGAGTTGC
>NW_022439823.1:3795-8418 GCF_009761245.1 Sapajus apella
CTGTTACCCTGAAGCCTGGAGAATCAGCGGGCCATCAGTCTGGCTTTTGTTTCCCAGTCCGCCCCAGACATCAAAAGAAAATTGCAAAAATTAAAGAGGTTCCAGAGAATGAATTTAACTCAGTTGTTAAAAAATTGCCCAAAAAGTCTTTAACAATAAAGACACCTTAGAGGCCAAGCAAAATAAGAGAGTTACTAAGGCAGTGATAGCAGCACTCCAGGAAAAACCACAGCTAGCCCCTGGACCACAAATCGATTCGTTGATCTGGGAAATGGCACTGTCACCCATCCCCTGAGTGTCCATATCCACTCCTGTGACGGGACTTGCTCCACAAACTGCAAGCAAATATTTCTTTCAGCGATGGTCAAGCTTGCCTCTCAATTCCTCCTCCCTTAGCCACAGGGCCACCTCAGCAGATCCTCATCACCTGGGATCTGTCAGACGAGTATCTCCTGCAGGAAGCTTTATCCTCAGAGGCGGATCAACCACCTGCACCAGACTTCCTCCGCAAATTTCAAGAGAGTGTACCGGGAGTATGGGCTGAAACAAGTCCCCCAGGGGTGGCAAGTCACCGCACCCCAGTCGTGGTCCAGCTATTAGCAACGGCAACTGCAGTCCAGGTAAAGCAATACCCTATAAGCTGGGAAGCCAGGCGAGGAATTGCTCTGCACATCACCAGACTCTTGAAGGGAGGAATCCTCACTACCTGTAAGTCTCCCTGGAACACACCCTTGCTCCCCGTGCTAAAACTAGGCACACAGGACTATCGGCCTGTGCAGGACTTGCGGGAGGTGAATAAATGGGTAGAAACTGTTCATCCTACAGTTCCAAATCAGTACACCCTCCTAAGTCTCTTGAACCCAAAACACCATTACACTGTCTTGGATCTTAAGGATGCATTCTTTTGCATCCCACTAGTCCCTGGTAGCCAGCCTATATTTGCTTTTGAATGGACCGACCCTGATACTGGAGTCTCGGGGCAAGTCACTTGGACAAGACTGCCTCAGGGGTTCAAAAACTCCCCCACTCTGTTTGATGAGGCACTTAGCCAAGACCTTGCTGCCTTCCGAGCTGAGTTCCCAGAGTGTACCCTACTCCAATATGTGGATGACTTACCCTTGGCTACAAAAACCCAGGAGGCCTGTAAAGAGACCACCCAGTCATTATTGAAAAAAAACCCTGCAGACTTTGGGGTACCGGGTCTCAGCTAAAAAGGCCCAACTCTGCCAGCCAAAAGTGACTTACCTGGGCTATGTTATAGAGAAGGGCAACCGGGCACTGGCACCCAGCCGAGTCCAAGCAGTGCTGCAAATACCCAATCCCACCACAAAATGCCAAGTTCGAGAATTCCTTGGGGCAGTAGCGTACTGCAGGCTATGGAGGAAATCAGCCCTTGACACGGACAGAGGTGGAGCAACAGGCTTTTGACAAGCTCAAGACTGCCCTGACTGCAGCCACAGCCTTGGCCTTGCCAGACATCTCTAAACCTTTCCAGTTGTTTGTGCATAAGAAACAGGGAGTCGTTAACAGGTGCTCACCCGGACATTGGGACCCTGGTCCCGGCCAGTTGCCTACCTTTCAAAAAGACTTGATCCTGTAGCCTCTGGGTGGCCAGCTTGTTTGAGGTCGGTGGCAGCTACGGCCCCGTTAGTCAAAGAGGCAGACAAACTGACTTTGGGGCAAGAGTTGAACTTAGTGGCACCCCATGCGGTGGAGTCACTACTCCGTGGAGCTCCTGGAAAATGGATGTCTAATGCCCGCATAGTTCAATACCAGGCCTTACTTTTGGATCAGCCTCACATAAAATTTTTAAAAACCACAGTTTTAAACCCCGCCACACTGCTACCCAACAGCGAGCCAGAGAAGCCCATACATGACTGCCAACAGACCATAGATGTCCTCCATGCTGCACGACTGGATCTCACCAACATCCCCCTGCGGAACCCAGAGGAGGTACTGTGTACAGATGGCAGCAGTTTCATGGTCGACGGAGTCAGGTACGCCGGGGCAGCTGTGGTCACTCTAGAGTGGGTTATCTGGGCCCAGGCTCTTCCACACGGAACCTCAGCCCAAAAGGCTGAACTTATAGCTTTAATAAAGGTCTTGGACTGGTCGAAGGGAAAAATTGTTAACATCTACACGGATAGCTGGTATGCTTTTGCTACGGCCCATGTGCATGGTGCCATTTATAAAGAAAGAGGGTTGCTTACCTCAAAGGGAAAAATCATCAAAAACAAAGAGGAAATCCGAGCTCTACTAGAAGCTATATGGAAGCCTAAGGCAGTGGCATTGATGCACTGCAAAGGACACCAGAAGGGAGATTCACCGGAGGCATGGGGAAATAGGGCAGCTGACCTACAGGCCAGATCGGCAGCCGTGGGGCCAGTAAAACCTCTAACTCTTCTTGTGACTCTGCCGGCCCCAACCCTGCCTCCTACCCCAATGTATTTGCCTGAGGAAGAAAACTTTGCTAAAGAATAGGGGGGAACAACAAGATTCCACAGGATGGTGGATTCTACTGGACACAAGAATTGTGCTCCCTGAGGCTCTAGGATGGGCTCTGGTTAAGCACACACACCAGGCCACTCACTTAGGGCAAACAAAATTAACTGAGCTGCTGAGGGTTAGATACTACATTCCACACTTATATAAGATTGTTAGAAAAAAACTACTACTTGTAATGTATGTGCCAGGGTAAATCCAGGAGGCAGTAGGCCTAGTCAGGCAGGGATAAGACTTAAAGGTATTAGCCCAGGGGAACACTGGGGGTTAGATTTTACTGAAATAAAGCCCCCAAAGGGCGGCTGTAAGTACGTCATTGTATTTGTAAACACTTTCTCTGGATGGGTCGAGGCTTTTCCTACTAGGTCAGAGACCGCACTGGTAGTAGCGAAAAATTGTTACAGGACCTGGTTCCTCAGTATGGTTTGCCCCTGACACTGGAATCAGATAATGGCCCTGCATTTACAGCACAGGTTTCCTGGAAACTACACTGTGCCTATCGCCCCCAGAGTTCGGGGCAGGTTGAAAAGATGAACCGGACCATAAAGAAAACTTTAACAAAATTCATTCTGGAGACCAGTGAAAACTGGGTCAGCCCGCTTCCTTTTGTTCTCCTCCATACCCCATGTACTCCCTATAAAAAAAGTTTTACTCCTTTTGAAATTATGTTTGGAAGTCCCCCTCCCTTACTCCCCAGACTTGCGAACGCCATACATGCTGGAGTCCATAACCATACACTCCTTAAGTCCTTGCAGGCACTCCAGTCTGTTCAGTCCCAGGTGCACTCGCTCATCAGGGGAACTCGACCTACCCCAGTGGATTTCACTGACCAGCCGGTACACCCCTTCCAGCCAGGGGACGAAGTCCTGGTAAAGAGAGTCACTACCTCTGGCCTAACTCCTCGCTGGAAAGGACCCTACACTGTAATCCTGGTCACCCCCATGGCAATCAAGGTGGACAGACTGACTGCCTGGATTCACCACTCACACGTCAAGACTGACCACCCGGATGCAGGATGGGAAGCGGTTCCATCCTCAACGGACCCCCTAAAGCTAAGACTATTGCGCCGTTCTCGGTCATCATCCTAATCTCCCTGATTCCTGCAACCACCCTCCGAAAGGGACGCTCCTTGGCACCCACCTACTATCGATGGGTCATCACTGAAGGCTCTACTGGAGCATATGTTAGTTCCTTAACCAGAAAGGGATCCACCCTAGTCAACCTAACCCTGGAGTACTCTCCGGAGACCCCCATTACCTTCTCACTGGACCTCTGTGCCCTCCTGGGCCCCCACTTAAATTTCAGGACAAGTGGGAGTATAGCTGGGTGCGGCAGTTTAGGGGCAGAGCAACAACTCCAGACCATGGGGTTATATCTGTGCCCAGGATCCACGCCACAAAAAAAGATGAAACTGTGGAGACTTAAATGAATTCTTTTGCCCCCATTGGGGTTGTGAAACTATCTCCACTATAGCAGGATATACTGCAAACAGAGACTCTTTCATTTTCTCACCCGAGACCCTCCCGCAAACCCCTGGCTAACATTCCTGCTCACTGGATTAGCAGGACCCTTGGTGCTAATGGTCCTAGGGTTAACATTTGGACCATGCCTTTTAAACATGTTCCTCAAATTTATCCAGGAAGAAATAGATTCGGTCAAATTGATGGTTCTGAGATCCAAATATGGGCCCTTGTGTCAAAAAGAGGAAACCTATTAAAGATTTAATACATGTTAAAAGAACAGGGGGAATGTGATATTGTGCTGGCCTAGAGACAGAACCTGAGCAACACTATTTTATAAAATGCAAAACTGTTTTTTAAATAAGTTGAAGTGGCTGACCCATTCTCCTCACAATAACTACTGTCCTTGGCCTCTGTAAATAGAACTGCTAGTTTCTTCTTCAAAACTATGTAAAGCTGCTTACCTTTTCTTATCAGTAACTGCTAAAATCTGTGACTTCTATCACCACCCAGACGATGTGTAAACAAATGTATATCTTGACTTCTGTAAATCACTGAGGTAACAAACAGAATGGCAAAAGTCCCCTAGCCCTTGGACTGTCCGGAGACCCCCACCTTTGTCTCCACCCAGGAGGTGAATCACAGAATCCCCTAGCCCTTG
>NW_022439824.1:0-6918 GCF_009761245.1 Sapajus apella
GAGCAAGATATTTCTCATTACGGCCTTCAGTCTCAGTTATTCTGGAAAATCCAAACGCAGTTTTTAGAAGAAGAGTGTTTCTAACTCGCTGAATCTAAACATAGATGCAACTTCCTAAGGTGAAAGAACACAAAGCAGAGCAGTTTGAACTAGACGTTTCTACAGTGTTTTAAACGCAGTCTTACTGTTGGTTCTCATATGCCTGTATAGGGCTGGAAATATCTGTCTCCAGATTCTCGAAGCAAAGGATTTCTGAACTGCTGCAAACACACATCAGTTTAACTCTGTATGTTGATTGCACAGCTTGACAACCATTCTGCTAGATAGCTGCGTTTTTGTTTTAGAGCAAGATATTTCTCACTACCGCCTTTAGTCTCAGTCATTCTGGAATATCCAAACGCAGCTTTTAGAAGAAACGTGTTTCTAACTCGCTGAATCTAAACATAGATGCAACTTCCTAAGGTGAACGAACACAAAGTAGAGCAGTTTGAACTAGACGTTTCTCCTGTGTTTTAAACGCAGTCTTACTGCTAGGTCTCAAATGACGGGGTAAGGATGAAAATATCTGTTTCCAGATCCCCCAAAGGAAAGATTTCGGAACCTCTGCACACACACATCAATTTAACTCCATAAGATGATTTTTGGGCTTGACAACCATTCTGCTAGATAGCTGCGTTTTTGTTTTAGAGCAAGATATTTCTCATTACAACCTTTAGTCTCAGTCACTCCGGAATATCCAAACACAGCTTTTAGAAGAAACGGGTTTCTAACTCGCTGAATCTAAACATAGATGCAACTTTCTCAGTTGAACGAACACAAACCAGAGCAGTTTGAATTAGACACTTCTCCAGTGTTTTAAACGCTGTCTTACTTTTAGTTCTCATATGTCTGTATATGGCTGGAAATATCTGTCTTCAGATTCTCGAAGCAAAGGATTTCCGAACTGCTGCAAACACACATCAATTTAACTCTGTATGTTGATTGCAAAGCTTGACAACCATTCTCCTAGATAGCTGCGCTTTTGTTTTATAGCAAGATATTTCTCATTACGGCCTTTAGTCTCAGTCATTCTGGAATATCCAAACGCAGCTTTTAGAAGAAACGTGTTTCTAACTCGCTGAATCTAATCATAGATGCAACTTCCTAATTTGAATGAACAGAAAGCAGTGCAGTTTGATCTAGACGTTTCTCCTGTGTTTTAAACGCAGTCTTACCGCCAGGACTTAAATGCCTGTATGAGGCTGGAATTATCTCTTTCCAGATTCTCGAAGCAAAGGATTTCTGAAGTGTTGCAAACACACATCAGTTTAACTCTGTATGTTGATTACACAGCTTGACAACCATTCCGCTAGATAGCTGCTTTTTTGTTTTAGAGCAAGATATTTCTCATTACGGCCTTGAGTCTCAGTCATTCTGGAATATCCAAATGCAGCTTTTAGAAGAAAGGTGTTTCCAACTCGCTGAATCTAAACATAGATGCAACTTCCTAAGGTGAACGAACACAAAGCAGAGCAGTTTGAACTAAACGTTTCTCCAGTGTTTTAAACACAGTCTTACTGTTAGTTCTCATATGCCTGTATATGGCTGGAAATATCTCTTTCCAGAATCTCGAAGCAAAGGATTTCTGAACTGCTGTAAACAAACATCAGTTTAACTCTGTATGTTGATTGCACAGCTTGACAAACATTATGCTAGATAGCTGCGTTTTTGTTTTAGAGCAAGATATTTCTCATTACCGCCTTTAGTCTCAGTCATTCTGGAATATCCAAACGCAGCTTTTAGAAGAAACGTGTTTCTAACTTGCTGAATCTAAACATAGATGCAACTTCCTAAGGTGAACGAACACAAAGCAGAGCAGGTTGAACTTGACGTTTATCCTGTGTTTTAAACTCAGTCTGACTGCTAGGTCTTAAATGCCGGTGTAAGGCTGGAAATATCTGTTGCCAGATAACCCGAAGAAAACATTTCAAAACCTCTGCACACAGATATCAATTTAAGTCCATAAGATGATTTTACAACTTGACAACCATTCTGCTAGATAGCTGCGTTTTTGATTTACATCAATATGTTTCTGATTACGGCCTGCAGGTTCTTTCACACTGGAATATCCAAATGCTGCTTTTAGAAGAAACGTGTTTCTAAATAGCTGAATCTAAACATAGATACCACTTCCTAGGGTGAACGAATAGAAATCAGTTCAGTTTGAACTAGACGTTTCTCCTGTGTTTTAAATGCAGTCTTACTGCTAGGTCTTAATGCCTGTGTAAGGCTGGAAATATCAGTTTCCAGATACTCCAATGAAAGGATTTCTCAACTACTGCACACACACGTCAGTTTTACTCTGTAAGAAGATTGTACAACTTGACAACCATTCTGCTAGATAGCTGCGTTTTTGTTTTAGAGCAAGATATTTCTCATTACGGCCTTTAGTCTCAGTCATTCTGGATTATCCAAACGCAGCTTTCAGAGGAAACGTGTTTCTAACTCGCTGAATCTAAACATAGATGCAACTTCCTAAGGTGAACGAACACAAGGCAGAGGCAGTTTGAACTAAACGTTTCTCCTGTGTTTTAAACACAGTCTTACAGTTAGTTACCATATGCCGGTATATGGCTGGAAATATCTGTGTCCAGATTCTCGAAGCAAAGGATATCTGAAGTGCTGCAAAGACACATCAGTTTAACTCTGTATGTTGATTGCACAGCTTGACAACCATTCTGCTAGATAGCTGCGTTTTTGTTTTAGAGCAAGATGCTTCTGATTACGGCCTGCAGGCTCTTTCATACTGGAATATCCAAACGCAGCTTTTAGAACAAACGTGTTTCTAACTCGCTGAATCTAAACATAGATACAACTTCCTATGGTGAACGAACACAAAGCAGAGTAGTTTGAACTAGACGTTTCTCCTGTGTTTTAAACGCAGTCTTACTGCTAGGTCTTAAATGCCTGTGTAATGCTGGAATTATCTGTTTCCAGATTAACCGAAGAAAGGTTTTCAGAACCTCTGCACACACACGTCAATTTAACTCATAAGATGATGTTACAACTTGACAAATATTCTGCTAGACAGCTGCGTTTTCGTTTTAGAGCAAGATATTTCCGATTACGGCCTGCAGGCTCTTTCACAATGGAATATCCAAATGCTGCTTTTAGAAGAAACGTGTTTCTAACTTGCTGAATCTAAACATGGATGCAACTTCCTAAGGTGAACGAACACAAAGCAGAACAGTTTGAACTTGACGTTTATGCTGTTTTTTAAACGCAGTCTGACTGCTAGGTCTTAAATGCCTGTGTAAGGCTGGAAATATCTGTTTACAGGTAACCCGAACAAAAGATTTCAGAACCTCTGCACACACACATCAATTTAACTTCATAAGATGATTTAACCACTTGACAACCATTCTGCTAGATAGCTACGTTTTTGTTTTACAGCAAGATATTTCTCATTACCGCCTTTAGTCTCAGTCATTCTGGAATATTCAAACGCAGCTTTGAGAAGAAATATGTTTCTAACTCCCTGAATCTAAACATAGATTCAACTTCCTAAGGTGAACGAATAGAAAGCAGTGCAGTTTGAACTACACGTTTCTCCTGAGTTTTAAACGCAGTCTCAGTGCTACGTCTTAAATGCCTGTATAAGGCTGGAAATATCGGTTTCCAGATTCTCCAAGGAAAGGATTTCTGAACTACAGCACACATGTCAGTTTAACTCTGTAAGAATTTGTACAGCTTGACAACCATTCTGCTAGATAGCTGCGTTTTTGTTTTAGAGCAAGATATATCTCATTAAGGCCTTCAGTCTCAGTCATTCTGGAATATCGAAACGCAGCTTTTAGAAGAAACGTGTTTCTAACTCGCTGAATCTGAACATAGATGCAACTTCCTAAGGTAAACGAACACAAAGCAGAGCAGTTTGAACCAGACGTTTCTCCTGTTTTATAAACGCAGTCTGACTGCTAGGTCTCAAATGCCGGGGCAAGGCTGAAAATATCTGTTTCCAGATTCCCCAAAGAAAAGATTTCAGAACCTCTGCACACACACATCAATTTAACTCCATAAGATGATTTTAGGGCTTGACAACCATTCTCCTAGATAGCTGCGTTTTTGTTTTAGAGCAATATATTTCTCATTACAGCCTTTAGTCTCAGTCATTCCAGAATATCCAAACGCAGATTTTAGAAGAAACGTTTTTCTGACTCTCTGAGTCTAAACGTAGAGGCAACTTCCTAAGGTGAACAAGCACAATGCAGAGCAGTTCGAAATAGACGTTTCTCCAATGTTTTAAACGCAGTCTTACTGGTAGTTATCATATGCCTGTATATGGCTGGAAATATCTGTTTCCAGATTCTGGAAACAAAGGGTTTCTGAACTGTTGCTAAAATTCATCAGTTTAACTGTGTAAGTTGACTGTATAGCTTGACAACCATTCTGCTAGATAGCTCCGTTTTTGTTTTAGAGCAAGATGTTTCTAATTACGGCCTAAAGGCTCTTTCACACTGGAATATCCAAACGCTGCTTTTAGAATAAACTTGTTTCTAACTCGCTGAATCTAAACATAGATGCAACTTCCTAAGGTGAAAGAGCACAAAGCACAGCAGTATGAACTAGACGTTTCTCCAGTGTTTTAAACGCAGTCTTACTGTTAGTTCTCATATGCCTGTATATGGCTGGAAATATCTGTCTCCAGATTCTCGAAGCAAAGGATTTCTGAACTGCTGCAAACACACATCAGTTTAACTCTGTATGTTGATTGCACAGCTTGAAAACCATTCTGCTAGATAGCTGCGTTTTTGTTTTAGAGCAAGATATTTCTCATCACCGACTTTAGTCTCAGTCATTCTGGAATGTCCAAACGCAGCTTTTAAAAGAAACGTGATTCTAACTCCCTGAGTCTAAACATAGATGCAACTTCCTAAGGTGAACGAACACAAAGCAGAGCAGTTTGAACTTGGCGTTTATCCTGTGTTTTAAACGCAGTCTTATTGCAAGGTCTTAAATGCCTGTGTAAGGCTGGAAATATCTGTTTCCAGATTACCCGAAGAAAAGATTTCAGAACCACTGCACACACACATCAATTTAACTACATAAGATGATTTTACAACTTGACAACCATTCTGCTAGATAGCTGCGTTTTTGTTTTAGAGAAACATGTTTCTGATTACAGCCTGCAGGCCCTTTCACACTGGAATATCCAAATGCTGCTTTTAGAAGAAATGTCTTTCTAACTCGCTGAATCTAAACATAGATGCAACTTCCTAAGGTGTGCGAACACAAAGCAGAGCAGTTTGAACTAGTCTTTACTCCAGTGTTTTAAAGGCAGTCTTACTGTTTTTTCTCCTATGCCTGTATAAGGCTGGAAATATCTCTTTCCAGATTCTCCAACAAAAGGATTTCTGAACTACGGCACACACACGTCAGTTTAACTGTATAAGAAGATTGTAAAGCTTGACAACCATTCTACTAGATAGCTGCCTTTTTGTTTTAGAGGAAGATGTTTCTAATTACGGCCTAAAGGCTCTTTCACACTGGAATATCCAAACGCAGCTTTTAAAAGAAACGTGTTTCTAACTCGCTGAATCTAAACATAGATGCAACTTCCTAAGGTGAACGAAAAGAAAGCAGTGTAGTTTCAACTAGACGTTTCTCCTGTGTTTTAAACGCAGTCTTACTGTTAGTTCTCATATGCCGGTATAGGGCTGGAAATATCTGCCTTCAGATTCTCGAAGCAAAGGATTTCTGAACTGCTGCAAACACACATCAGTTTAACTCTGTATGTTGATTGCACAGCTTGACAACCATTCTGCTAGATAGCTGCATTTTTGTTTTAGAGCAAGATATTTCTCATTACGGCCATTAGTCTCAGTCATTCTGGAATATCCAAACGCAGCTTTTAGAAGAAACGTGTTTCTAACTCGCTGAATCTAAACATAGATGCAACTTCCTAAGGTGAACGAACACAACGTAGAACAGTTCGAACTTGATGTTTATCCTGTGTTTTTAACGCAGTCTTACTGCTAGGTCTTAAATGCCTGTGTAATGCTGGAATTATCTGTTTCCAGATTACCCGAAGAAAAGATTTCAGAACCTCTGCACACACACATCAATTTAACTCCATAAGATGATTTTAGGGCTTGACAACCATTCTCCTAGATAGCTGCGTTTTTGTTTTAGAGCAATATATTTCTCATTACAGCCTTTAGTCTCAGTCATTCCGGAATATCCAAACTCAGATTTTAGAAGAAACGTTTTTCTAACTCGATAAATCTAAACATAGAGGCAACTTCCTAAGGTGAACGAACACAAAGCACAGCAGCTTTAGAAAGAGGTTTCTCCAATGTTTTAAACGCAGTCTTACTGGTAGTTCTCATATGCCTGTATATGGCTGGAAATATCAGTTTCCAGATTCTCAAAGCAAACGATTTCTAAACTGCAGACAACAGATGTCAATTTAACTCTGTAAGAAGATTGTACATCTTGACAACCATTCTGCTAGATAGCGGCGTTATTGATTTAGAGCAGGATATTTCTCATTACTGCCTTTAGTCTCAGTCATTCTGGAATATCCAAACGCAGCTTTTAGAAGAAACGTGTTTCTAACTCGCTGAATCTAAACACAGATGCAACTTCCTAAGGTGAACGAACACAAAGGAGAACACTTTGAACTAGACGTTTTTTCAGTGTTTTAAACGCATTCTTACTGCCAAGTCTTAAATGCCTGGGTAAGGCTGGAAATATATGTTCCCAGATCCTCGAAGCAAAGGATTTCTGAACTGCTGCAAAAACACATCAGTTTAACTCTGTATGTTGATTGCACAGGTTGACAACCATTCTGCTAGATAGCTGCGTTTTTGTTCTAGAGCAAGATATTTCACTTTACCGCCTTTAGTCTCAGTCATTCTGGAATATCCAAACGCAGCT
>NW_022439824.1:7018-8415 GCF_009761245.1 Sapajus apella
AGCTGCGTTTTTGTTTTAGAGCAAGATATTTCACCTTACCGCCTTTAGTCTCAGTCATTCTGGAATATCCAAACGCAGCTTTTAGAAGAAACGTGTTTCTAACTCGCTGAATCTAAACATTGATGCAACTTCCTAAGGTGAACGAACACAAAGCAGAGCAGTTTGAACTAGACGTTTCTCCAGTGTTTTAAACGCATTCTTACTGCTAGGTGTTAAATACCTCGGTAAGGCTGGAAATATCTGTTCCCAGATTCTCGAAGCAAAGGATATCTGAACTGCTGCAAACACAAATCAGTTTAACTCTGTAAGTTGATTGTACAGCTTGACAACCATTCTGCTGGATAGGTTCGTTTTTGTTTTAGAGCAAGATGTTTTTATTACGGCCTACAGGCTCTTTCACACTGGAATATCCAAACGCTGCTTTTCGAAGAAACGTGTTTCTAACTCGCTGAATCTAAACATAGATGCAACTTCCTAAGTTGAACGAACACAAAGCAGAGCAGTTTGAACTTGATGTTTCTCCAGTGTTTTAAACGCAGTCTTACTTCTAGTTCTTATAAGCCTGTATATGGCTGGAAATATCTGTTTCCAGATTCTCCATCGAAAGGAATTCTGAACTACTACACACACACGTCAGTTTAACTCTGTAAGACGATTGTACAGCTTGACAAGTATTCTGCTAGATAGCTGCGTTTTTGTTTTAGAGCAAGATATTTCCCACTACCGCCTTTAGTCTCAGTCATTCTGGAATATCCAAACGCATCTTTTAGAAGAAACGTGTTTCTAACTCGCTGAATCTAAACATAGATGCAACTTCCTAAGGTGAACGAACACAAAGCAGAGCAGTTTGAACTAGACGTTTCTCCAGTGTTTTCAACGCAGTCATACTGTTAGTTCTCATGTGCCTGTATATGGCTGGAAATATCTGTCTTCAGATTCTCGAGGCAAAGGATTTCGGGACTGCTGCAAACACACATCAGTTTAACTCTGTATGTTCATTACACAGCTTGACAACCATTCTGCTAGATACCTGCGTTTTTGTTTTTGAGCAAGATATTTCTCATTACGGCATTTAGTCTAAATCATTCTGGAATATCCAAACACAGCTTTTAGAAGAAACGTGTTTCTAACTCGCTCAGTCTAAACATAGATGCAACTTCCTAAGGTGAACGAACACAGTGCAGAGCAGTTTGAACTAGTCATTCATTCAGTGTTTTAAACGCAGTCTTACTGTTAGTTCTCATATGCCTGTATGTGGCCGGAAATATCTGTTTCCAGATTCTCCATCGAAAGGATTTCTGAACTACTGCACACACACGTCAGTTTAACTCTGTAAGAAGATTGTACAGATTGAGAACCATTCTGCTAGATAGCTGCGTTTTTGTTTTAGAGCAAGA
>NW_022439825.1:0-3693 GCF_009761245.1 Sapajus apella
TTTCATCCCCATCCCCGCCCCTCACCCCCACTCCCAAGGTGGTTTTTCGGGTATAAAAACTCATAGCACCCTCCTTTTGGCACCACAGGTTGGAGAGACATGAGTCCTCTGTGGTCGCCGGCATAATAAATGACCCTGCAATCTGGCATATTTTTGTCTGGGTAATAACTTTCTACACTTGGTCAAATACAACATTTGGAGGCCCCAGCGAGATGTTCTCTTTTTGTTATCACCAGACAAAAGCCATCTCAGAGTCTCGCCCGGGCGGCCGCTCCCACCTTGGGGGCCTCTGGGGAGGCGCCCCCTGTTCTTTCCCAGGGCCCCAGAGAGCCACCGTGGAGGAGAAGCGACCTCTCGGCCAACATTCACCCGAAATTCCTCAGGGTCCTAAAAGAAAAAGCTCTGGAGGGAAGTCTGGTCTGGGAACTAGTTCAAAGGAAGGGCCTGAGTCGGGGGACTGACAAGTCATTGCAACTCTGACCTGGCAAGCCTCACCGAGACGTCGCTTGAGGCTTCTGGTAGCTGGTGCAGTGGGTACCAGCGTTCGCTTCTGGTGGCTGTCATAGTGGGTGGCAGCCCTCTGGTAGCTGGTGCAGAGGGTACCGGTGTTCGCCTCTGTTAGCTGGTGCAGAGGGTACCAGCGTTCGCCCCTGGTAGCTGGCATAGTGGGTGGCAGCGTTCGGTTGTTTTCCGTAACCTCTGTGTGAGTGAGAGAGTGAGTGTGTATATATGTAGTCCCACGGCTGAAAGGCTACGGGGCTTGTATGGGCCTTCACCCGCGGTTCCACTGGGTCGTCGTAGGGCATAACGGTGATTCACCTCAGAGCTGTCCTACTTGGACTTCCATCCTAAGGTGACCAGGCCCGGGGATTATACGGGTACACCTTAGCCAAGATGCCCCTGAAAATTCTTCCTAGAAAGTGGCTGGGCAGGCATCTGACTGGTCTCCCATCTGGGGGGCACCCACCCTTTGTCTGTCACTCTTGTATGTGGTCCTGTCTCGTCTGTAAATTTGTCAGTTTTATTAGACTCCTGCTAGTAGACATACACTGGTTCAGGCCATCTTCCCTTGAGGTAGGAGATATCTTAGTGGTTGATGAACCACTGGATGCAGGGAAATTTTATTGATTACACCCCAGCAAAAAATTACTCTTTTCTCTTTCCTCATCTTCTTCTCATTCTATCACTGAGGCCTCACTCTTTCTTCCTTTGCCATGTGGCAGATAGTCTTAACTCTAGTTGTCTTTGTTCTTCCTTGTTTTGGTCATTGCGGCCTGTAAATTCTCCCAGCCACCTCCACTGGGAAAAGAGTACTTTTGCCCATGCTGGGTCAGATTCCATGTCGGGGAGGCCGTTGTGCCCTCAACACCTTGGAGGTAACTTCTTTGGAGCTTGTGTGGAACAAAACCCTAGATCAGAGTTTACGGGTGCTCTTTCTCAGGCTGCGATGGAAAATAGGTAACTGCTTATCTGCCAGGAAAGTGTCCAATGTTATAGGCAGTGCCCAACAGTGCATCACAGAAAGGCATATTGGCTCTATCCTGGATGTTGGGAGGTAGGATGTCACCGCCCCAGTAAAAACTGACTGGCAGCACTTCTGCACACTCTACCGGGTGTTGTGGGTCCAAAACACACATCTGGTAGACCTCTTAGTCCACCTGTTTGTCACTTCCCAATCTTTCCGAAGCAACTGGCCAGTAAAAATGTATAAGGGGGAGGATTATGCCCGGGCAGCGCTAAACCTCCATTAGTGCTTATTCTCGCCAGTTGTGGTGTGCGGGGGGAAAAAGACTGCTGCCTTACCTTGGCCCCTACCCCCTGTTCCTCTGACTAGGACTAGGAATAAACCCTAAAATCCAGCTGTCTGGTCCTTGCAGGACCTGGCTGCAGAGGCCCTGCTAAAACCTGTTTTAAAGAGGGCCAAATTTTAAATTTGAGGCTTTCCAAAATTGGCTTTACTACAGAGAGAAAGTAGAGAGAGGAAAGAGAAAGAGAGGAGAGAAAGTAGACAGAAGAGAGAGAGAGAAGGGGACTAGAAGCCGCAGGGGAGGAAAACTTGCCGCCAGCAAATTCAGTTTTAAACTGACACTAAGAGCGTTTTTCTCCTTTCTCTGCCAGCAGTCAGCCCCGCCCAGCTTTGAGGCAGGCCACACTGCCTCAGGGTGCAGCATTTGCATCCAGAATCTGGCTTTAAGAAAAGCTTTCTAACTTTCTGTAACACAAGTGACTTGTTAGCACAGTCGTTAAGGTGTGGGGCCTGTAACTGCAAGGTTGTTGGTTCAAATCCTCAGTGAAGCTAGTTTTAAATTAGGGAAATCAGTTTTAAATTAGTGAATTCTCTTGAGGAAAATTTGGCATAAAAAAAAAAAAAAAACCCACAAATGGGGTCGTCTAGCTCCCCGCCTTGTAACCCCCTCCAATGCATGACGGCCAACTTCAAGATTGGATTCTCAGGCCAATATGGGGTGAAATTAACCCCTGGAAAACTCCGCTCTTTGTGTGAACTTGAATGACTGTCTTTCGGAATTAGGTGGCCAGATACTGGGACCTATGACCCCAAAATTACCCAGGCTGTATGGAAAATGGTTGCAGAAACTCCTGGATACCCTGAGCAGTTTCCATACATCGACCAATGGTTGGGTTTAGTCCAATGGCCTCCCCCATGGCTAAAGCGCTGCATAAAACAGGCTAGACTTCAGGTCACGTTAGCCAGCCCAAAAGAAAGTCCCTTCTGGGCCAGCCATTCTCCCCACCCCAGCGGAGGATCAGGAATTACTTCCACCCTACTCAAGGCCCTCTAAACCAGCGCCTCAGCACCCCCCTCGACAGTACTATTAACCAAACCTTGTCCCCCCTGCACACCCATAGCGGGGCCCCCGCACCCACTGGCAGTCCTCCCTTTCCAAGAGGCACCCCCAACAGAAGACAATTGGGGTCGCCCATTCTTTGTTCACATCCCCTTCTTGTCAAGTAACTTATATAACTGGAAGGTGATAGAGATCAAAAAGAGAGCCAAAACACCAAGTGCTGGCACGAGCTTTAAGAGCAAGGGAAAGCTGCCGGGCTAAACCCAAAATTGGCAGCACCCATGGCATGGCAAAGGTGATTTCTATGGCCTGCAAGCCGGCAGAGATGCATCCAGTGTGAGGGGCTGTGCAGGAGGGAAGTGCTGGGGAACTGCTAAGAGTTCCCTGGAGGGGGTTGTACTGGAGAACTGCTAAGAAGGTGAGAGGGGGAGGGTTAGGTACCTGCCCAGATGGAAAGTTCCCTGGGAGGGGGTAGTGCTGGGAGGCCGGGGAATTTAAGGCGGTGATGTTGCCAAGGTTTTACAATGAAACTCAACATCCCCCCTTCTCTGAGAAGCCCCAGGGTTTGACAGGACTCTTAAAATATGTATTCCAGATGCATCGCCCCACTTGGGACAACTGCCAACAATTATTACTAATTCTGTACACCACAGAGGAAAAAGGCAAAATTAGACAGGAAGCCCTGAAAGCCATCATAGGTCCAGGGCTAGGAAAAAGTTTTTTTTCCCTCTACCTGACCCCAATGGGACCTCAACACCTTGGGGGGGGGGTCACCAGGCTCTGAACACTTTTCACCGGTATCTTATAGAAGGGGTTAGGGGAGTGGCCCACAAGCCCAGCAAACTCTCCGAGGTAGGAACTGTAACTCAGGGTCCACAGGAGTTGC
>NW_022439825.1:3793-8414 GCF_009761245.1 Sapajus apella
CTGTTACCCTGAAGCCTGGAGAATCAGCGGGCCATCAGTCTGGCTTTTGTTTCCCAGTCCGCCCCAGACATCAAAAGAAAATTGCAAAAATTAAAGAGGTTCCAGAGAATGAATTTAACTCAGTTGTTAAAAAATTGCCCAAAAAGTCTTTAACAATAAAGACACCTTAGAGGCCAAGCAAAATAAGAGAGTTACTAAGGCAGTGATAGCAGCACTCCAGGAAAAACCACAGCTAGCCCCTGGACCACAAATCGATTCGTTGATCTGGGAAATGGCACTGTCACCCATCCCCTGAGTGTCCATATCCACTCCTGTGACGGGACTTGCTCCACAAACTGCAAGCAAATATTTCTTTCAGCGATGGTCAAGCTTGCCTCTCAATTCCTCCTCCCTTAGCCACAGGGCCACCTCAGCAGATCCTCATCACCTGGGATCTGTCAGACGAGTATCTCCTGCAGGAAGCTTTATCCTCAGAGGCGGATCAACCACCTGCACCAGACTTCCTCCGCAAATTTCAAGAGAGTGTACCGGGAGTATGGGCTGAAACAAGTCCCCCAGGGGTGGCAAGTCACCGCACCCCAGTCGTGGTCCAGCTATTAGCAACGGCAACTGCAGTCCAGGTAAAGCAATACCCTATAAGCTGGGAAGCCAGGCAAGGAATTGCTCCGCACATCACCAGACTCTTGAAGGGAGGAATCCTCACTACCTGTAAGTCTCCCTGGAACACACCCTTGCTCCCCGTGCTAAAACTAGGCACACAGGACTATCGGCCTGTGCAGGACTTGCGGGAGGTGAATAAATGGGTAGAAACTGTTCATCCTACAGTTCCAAATCAGTACACCCTCCTAAGTCTCTTGAACCCAAAACACCATTACACTGTCTTGGATCTTAAGGATGCATTCTTTTGCATCCCACTAGTCCCTGGTAGCCAGCCTATATTTGCTTTTGAATGGACCGACCCTGATACTGGAGTCTCGGGGCAAGTCACTTGGACAAGACTGCCTCAGGGGTTCAAAAACTCCCCCACTCTGTTTGATGAGGCACTTAGCCAAGACCTTGCTGCCTTCCGAGCTGAGTTCCCAGAGTGTACCCTACTCCAATATGTGGATGACTTACCCTTGGCTACAAAAACCCAGGAGGCCTGTAAAGAGACCACCCAGTCATTATTGAAAAAAAACCCTGCAGACTTTGGGGTACCGGGTCTCAGCTAAAAAGGCCCAACTCTGCCAGCCAAAAGTGACTTACCTGGGCTATGTTATAGAGAAGGGCAACCGGGCACTGGCACCCAGCCGAGTTCAAGCAGTGCTGCAAATACCCAATCCCACCACAAAATGCCAAGTTCGAGAATTCCTTGGGGCAGTAGCGTACTGCAGGCTATGGAGGAAATCAGCCCTTGACACGGACAGAGGTGGAGCAACAGGCTTTTGACAAGCTCAAGACTGCCCTGACTGCAGCCACAGCCTTGGCCTTGCCAGACATCTCTAAACCTTTCCAGTTGTTTGTGCATAAGAAACAGGGAGTCGTTAACAGGTGCTCACCCGGACATTGGGACCCTGGTCCCGGCCAGTTGCCTACCTTTCAAAAAGACTTGATCCTGTAGCCTCTGGGTGGCCAGCTTGTTTGAGGTCGGTGGCAGCTACGGCCCCGTTAGTCAAAGAGGCAGACAAACTGACTTTGGGGCAAGAGTTGAACTTAGTGGCACCCCATGCGGTGGAGTCACTACTCCGTGGAGCTCCTGGAAAATGGATGTCTAATGCCCGCATAGTTCAATACCAGGCCTTACTTTTGGATCAGCCTCACATAAAATTTTTAAAAACCACAGTTTTAAACCCCGCCACACTGCTACCCAACAGCGAGCCAGAGAAGCCCATACATGACTGCCAACAGACCATAGATGTCCTCCATGCTGCACGACTGGATCTCAACAACATCCCCCTGCGGAACCCAGAGGAGGTACTGTGTACAGATGGCAGCAGTTTCATGGTCGACGGAGTCAGGTACGCCGGGGCAGCTGTGGTCACTCTAGAGTGGGTTATCTGGGCCCAGGCTCTTCCACACGGAACCTCAGCCCAAAAGGCTGAACTTATAGCTTTAATAAAGGTCTTGGACTGGTCGAAGGGAAAAATTGTTAACATCTACACGGATAGCTGGTATGCTTTTGCTACGGCCCATGTGCATGGTGCCATTTATAAAGAAAGAGGGTTGCTTACCTCAAAGGGAAAAATCATCAAAAACAAAGAGGAAATCCGAGCTCTACTAGAAGCTATATGGAAGCCTAAGGCAGTGGCATTGATGCACTGCAAAGGACACCAGAAGGGAGATTCACCGGAGGCATGGGGAAATAGGGCAGCTGACCTACAGGCCAGATCGGCAGCCGTGGGGCCAGTAAAACCTCTAACTCTTCTTGTGACTCTGCCGGCCCCAACCCTGCCTCCTACCCCAATGTATTTGCCTGAGGAAGAAAACTTTGCTAAAGAATAGGGGGAACAACAAGATTCCACAGGATGGTGGATTCTACTGGACACAAGAATTGTGCTCCCTGAGGCTCTAGGATGGGCTCTGGTTAAGCACACACACCAGGCCACTCACTTAGGGCAAACAAAATTAACTGAGCTGCTGAGGGTTAGATACTACATTCCACACTTATATAAGATTGTTAGAAAAAAACTACTACTTGTAATGTATGTGCCAGGGTAAATCCAGGAGGCAGTAGGCCTAGTCAGGCAGGGATAAGACTTAAAGGTATTAGCCCAGGGGAACACTGGGGGTTAGATTTTACTGAAATAAAGCCCCCAAAGGGCGGCTGTAAGTACGTCATTGTATTTGTAAACACTTTCTCTGGATGGGTCGAGGCTTTTCCTACTAGGTCAGAGACCGCACTGGTAGTAGCGAAAAATTGTTACAGGACCTGGTTCCTCAGTATGGTTTGCCCCTGACACTGGAATCAGATAATGGCCCTGCATTTACAGCACAGGTTTCCTGGAAACTACACTGTGCCTATCGCCCCCAGAGTTCGGGGCAGGTTGAAAAGATGAACCGGACCATAAAGAAAACTTTAACAAAATTCATTCTGGAGACCAGTGAAAACTGGGTCAGCCCGCTTCCTTTTGTTCTCCTCCATACCCCATGTACTCCCTATAAAAAAAGTTTTACTCCTTTTGAAATTATGTTTGGAAGTCCCCCTCCCTTACTCCCCAGACTTGCGAACGCCATACATGCTGGAGTCCATAACCATATACTCCTTAAGTCCTTGCAGGCACTCCAGTCTGTTCAGTCCCAGGTGCACTCGCTCATCAGGGGAACTCGACCTACCCCAGTGGATTTCACTGACCAGCCGGTACACCCCTTCCAGCCAGGGGACGAAGTCCTGGTAAAGAGAGTCACTACCTCTGGCCTAACTCCTCACTGGAAAGGACCCTACACTGTAATCCTGGTCACCCCCATGGCAATCAAGGTGGACAGACTGACTGCCTGGATTCACCACTCACACGTCAAGACTGCCCCCCAGATGCAGGATGGGAAGCGGTTCCATCCTCAACGGACCCCCTAAAGCTAAGACTATTGCGCCGTTCTCGGTCATCATCCTAATCTCCCTGATTCCTGCAACCACCCTCCGAAAGGGACGCTCCTTGGCACCCACCTACTATCGATGGGTCATCACTGAAGGCTCTACTGGAGCATATGTTAGTTCCTTAACCAGAAAGGGATCCACCCTAGTCAACCTAACCCTGGAGTACTCTCCGGAGACCCCCATTACCTTCTCACTGGACCTCTGTGCCCTCCTGGGCCCCCACTTAAATTTCAGGACAAGTGGGAGTATAGCTGGGTGCGGCAGTTTAGGGGCAGAGCAACAACTCCAGACCATGGGGTTATATCTGTGCCCAGGATCCACGCCACAAAAAAAGATGAAACTGTGGAGACTTAAATGAATTCTTTTGCCCCCATTGGGGTTGTGAAACTATCTCCACTATAGCAGGATATACTGCAAACAGAGACTCTTTCATTTTCTCACCCGAGACCCTCCCGCAAACCCCTGGCTAACATTCCTGCTCACTGGATTAGCAGGACCCTTGGTGCTAATGGTCCTAGGGTTAACATTTGGACCATGCCTTTTAAACATGTTCCTCAAATTTATCCAGGAAGAAATAGATTCGGTCAAATTGATGGTTCTGAGATCCAAATATGGGCCCTTGTGTCAAAAAGAGGAAACCTATTAAAGATTTAATACATGTTAAAAGAACAGGGGGAATGTGATATTGTGCTGGCCTAGAGACAGAACCTGAGCAACACTATTTTATAAAATGCAAAACTGTTTTTTAAATAAGTTGAAGTGGCTGACCCATTCTCCTCACAATAACTACTGTCCTTGGCCTCTGTAAATAGAACTGCTAGTTTCTTCTTCAAAACTATGTAAAGCTGCTTACCTTTTCTTATCAGTAACTGCTAAAATCTGTGACTTCTATCACCACCCAGACGATGTGTAAACAAATGTATATCTTGACTTCTGTAAATCACTGAGGTAACAAACAGAATGGCAAAAGTCCCCTAGCCCTTGGACTGTCCGGAGACCCCCACCTTTGTCTCCACCCAGGAGGTGAATCACAGAATCCCCTAGCCCTTG
>NW_022439826.1:0-8412 GCF_009761245.1 Sapajus apella
GCGCCGCCTTTCCCCAGCCCCTTCCCGCCTTTGCCGCGGCCAGACATGCTGAGCGAGACGAGACTCGCACGACGCTGTGAGGACGCTGGCCCGAGGCAGCGCCTTTATAAGACCGTTGCGGACCGAACTGAGAACCTGAAAGAAGTAGGCGGGAAGTCCCGCCCCGGTGGGGGAGGGGTGATCCAAAGGGCCGAACCGAAATAGAGAAAGAAAAGCGAGCTTCTCGTTTCCGTGTTCTGAATTTTGTAACGTGCCAAGTATTTTGTTACCGCGGTATAAGGCTCTAAAACATTGCTTTTGAGTGCAGAAGAAATACATCAGTACTGTGGGAAATACAAAAGAGGGACCGAGCTCGGTGGCTGAGGTCTGTGATCCCGCCATTTTGGGAGGCGGAGGGGGGGTGTACCTGGAATAAGGAGTTTTAGATCAGCGTGGGCAAAATAGCGACACGCCAGCACTACCAAAGATAAACTTAAATTGAATTAAAACGTTAACCCAGCATGGTAGCTCTGCACCTTAGGATACCCTCTGTTTCGTGCAAAAAGGGAGAAAAAAAACTAAAGCCAATACAGTCACAACAGCCTGTCATCCCATTTTCCCATCACACAAAGATCTCTACTGCTAGCTAGTAAGATATTTTGGTGAGCAGATAAATGCAGATATTTTTTTCCCACAAAATGTATAGAGTATATGGCATTTTACCACTTCACGCTGTTATTTTAATCAATTTTCCTTATCTAAAGAGTTTACAAAAAGTGATTTTAATGTCTGCTTATTATTTCTTCTCATGAATTCTCCCTGCTGCAGTGTTAATTCCCTAGAAATTTATTAATCAGAGATTTTTAAAAATAATTCATTTTTTCTTTGCTAATTAAGTACCACCTTTAACAGTACACATACTCGAAACTATTACCAAAATTCTATTCTACCCATGATTTAGTCAGTGTTGTTTGCCACAGCGTATCTATGTTCACAGTTAAAAGTTTAGAAAATTTGCTTTAGGAAAAATTTTAAAAGTAGTCATTTATATCTGCTTAATATTCCATCATAAGAATTTTCTAGGTCCACTTTAAGAAAATTTCTAGTAGTTAGCAATAATCTGCTTTCTAATTTTTTTTTTTTTGTATTTTAAAGGAGAACTGTTCGAAATTTACATTGAGAAAAATTTAGAATCAAAATGCTTTGTGACAAAAGATGCAGATTTTAGGGTATTTTGATGAGTGTTACCACATTTTCCTCAAAAGTTTTATTCCATCCACTTGTGCCAGTAGTAACTGTTGGGTATGTTTACCATCACTGAGTATTATGCTTTTTAAATTCTGTGTTACATTCAGAATTTACTTTTGGTTTTCTTGATTGAATCTTGAGTTAATGAACTCTTTACCCAGCAAGATTTATTGATTTGTTTATAAGTGATAAATTGTCATCTTTAATATAACCTTGTTTAGGCCAGGTGCAGTAGCTCAAGCCTGTAATCCCAGCACTTAGGGAGGTCAAGTCGGGCAGATCACTTAAAGTCAGCAGTTCAAGACCAGCCTGGCCAACATAGTGAAACCCTGTCTTTACTAAAAATACAAAAAATTAACTGGGCATGGTGTCGCATGCCTGTAATACCAGCTACTCAAGAGGCTGAAGGAGAATTGCTTGAACCAGAAAGGTGGCAGTTACAGTGAGCTGAGATCTCACCCCTGTACTCCAGCCTGGGCAACAGAGCAAGACTCCATCACAAGAAAGAGAGAGAGAGAGAGAAAGGGAGAAAGAAACCTAAAAACTTTAATTTTCCATGTAAAAACTGGCCACAAGGAAATTATTTAACTTACCTTGTTTGACTGTAAGTTATAAGACCACCATTTCAGAGAGGGCCCTGCCCCATATACAAAAGAAATACTACACAGAGAGCCCAAGAAGAACCTAGACAGGCCTTGATGGGTTTCCCCACTCGGTCTCTTAGCATTAGATCTTACTCCTTATGTCGAATCATATTTCTACACAACTATCAATACTTTATTCAACCAAGCATAAAAATGGACAATTTCCCCTGTATCTTTAGATCTTCATTCTGAAGGCTCCCGTGTACATATTAAATAAATTTGTATGCCTTTTCTCCTATTCATCTGCCTCTTGCCAGTGATTTTCAGTGAAGCTTCGGAGTACAAAGGGGAAAATTTCCCTGGGCCCTAACAAGTTCAATATCATATAGTCCCTGATTCAGTCAATCCTGCCTACGTAATAAAGCCCCCATAAAAACTCTGGATACCAAGGTCAGTGAGTTTATTGGTTTGTGAACATATAGATGTCCTAGGAAGGTGACTCCTGCTTTCACATAGAAATGGAACCAGGCACAGAAGCTCTGCTTTCAGGACCCTTCCAAGCCTTGCCCTATGTGTCTCTTCATCTGACTGTTCCTGATTTGTATTCTTTATGATAAAACTATAATCTAAGTTTAGCACTTTCTATATTCTATGAGTCATTCTAGCAAATTATTGAACATGAACGGGTAGAGTGAATCCCTGGATTTGAAGCCAGTTGCTCAGAAGCAAGTGGCCTGGGAACCCCAGTTGCAGCTGGTGTCTGAAGTTGAAACAGTCTTCTTGGGAAATGGGCCCTTTAACTGGTGAGGTCTGACTAACTCCAAATAATTAGTGCCTGAATTGAATTGCGGTACACCAGTTGGTGTCCGAGTAACTAGAAAGCAATTCATGTACTTGGTTAAAAATTTAGGAAATTCAGATTAGGCAAACTGAAAAATAACTATAAATCACAATCCAAGGATTATCCTATTAATTTTTTGATATCTATCTATTGAAATAGTCACCTTTTCATGTGTATTTAAATTTTTTTACATGCATAGATACACTGAAATTCTTTTAACTCTTAAAAAAAAGTATAATAAATCCTGACACAATTTAAAACGTAATTTTGTTGCTTTTCTGGGTTTTCGTGTAGGTATTTACTTTGGAGAGTAGTGAGGAGCTCAGCCTCTGCAGTCAAACAAGCCTAGATTTAAATTGTGGCTTCACTGCAGACACTTTTGTTATGTCTTAATTTCCTCGTCTTTATGTATGTGTGTATTTATTTATTTATTTAGAGACCAAGTTTTGCTCTCCTTGACCAGGCTAGAGTACAGTGGCACGATCTCTGCTCACTGCAACCTCTGCCTCCTAGAATCAAGAGATTCTCCTGCCTCAGCCTCCCGAGTAGCTGGGATTATAGGCATGTGTCACTACTCCCAGCAAATTTTTTTTGTATTTTCAGAAGTGACAGGGTTTCTCCAGGCTGGTCTTGAACTCCGCACCTCAGGTGATCTGCATGCCTTGGCCTCCCAAAGTGCTGGGATTACAGTCATGACCCACCATGCCTGGCCAATTTCCTCATCTTTATAATGAGAGTAAAGACAATAACAGTTACTCCACAGGATACTTTAGGAATTAATGGAGATAATTGAGCAAAATGGCTAGACTAGCTTAGTAAGATCTCACTAGTCATATATTTAAAATTTATATTTACTATTTATTAATATTTTATTGATATTCAATTACTTAACTTTTTATATAGATTTAAATTCACATTTATGCTATTTGAATTAGTCCAAATAAAGTACTTAACAATTTTCATGTTTTTCAAATTTCTAATATATTTGAATAAATGGTTACTTAGAATTTTATATTTTGATATAACTTTTAAACAGCTATAAGAATATCTTAATAGCTAAAATAAAAATAGAATATAACCAAACGACCCCTTTTAAGGCCTGTTCTCCATTTCTCATTTCAAACATCATCACAATATCAAAAAAGAGAATATGTTTATACATACAATTAAAATCAAGACATAGTAAACAGATTTAAAATGTGAAAGAAAAACATTGTAAAATCAAGAAGATACCTAACAGAGTAGAACGTTTGTCAAAATTTGTCATTAATTTTGTCAGAAAGATCTGATTTTCCTGGAAGCCTCATGTAGGGGAGGAAAAAAATTATTTTCCCTCTGAACTTCTGAGTTCTCAGCTAGAGCTCTTGTGACAAAAGACACATTAAGAAGTGAAAAACAAACAAGTTTATTAACGTGTGCAGCCCGTCACATATGGGAATACCCAGAAATGAGTAACTAAAAAATGTGACTTAGAACTCCAGTTTATATATAGCATCTCTAATAAAATCAATAAGTTTTCAGAGAAATTAGAAGACAAAGGATTTTGCGTCTCTAGGAGTAAAAAATTATGGGAAGACAAATATATAGGAAAGTAATGGTAGATAAAGGCTGGCTGGTAAAGTTCTTACGCTGATTGCTCTGGTGCCCTCTCCAGGCTGATGAAAGTTTGTTGTTGTTTCTGGTGATTAATTTTTGTCTTTTCTGGTAGAGAGTTGAGGAGAGACACTTCTGTACATGTATGTCCTGCTTTTAGGCACATAGGGAGAGGGCAGACAGTTTTCTTGTATTTTCTTCTTCTCAGAGGGCCCTCAACTCAAAATAATCTTTATGTCAATGTGGCACATTTTGGGGTGGTGTGTCATGCCATCCTTCACTCAAAAAAAGTTAATCTCTACCCAAAAAGAGAATCCTTCCCTAAAAGGAGACCCTAAGTATCTGCCCTTATGCCTTGCCTAGTGTGCCTGCTTTTATTCAGAACGTGAGACTCAAAACTCCTTTGAGTGTAACTTTTATTGTCTCACAATAAACTCAAGTCCATAACCATCTCTTGTAGGAATTAGTCTTTTTGAGATACTTCAGAGTACTCACAAGCCTAAAGGCAGAAAACTAGACTTTTTTCTTTTCAAAAAATTTAACTTTGCTTAATAATAATCAGCTGTGACATTTGGATTTCAGTGTGAAGTTGCTAACAAGCATAGCATTCCGGAGTAGAATCCACCCAACCATGACATGAACCTCCAAGTCATAGCTTGAACGTACCCATTGCATTGAACAGCCTCTACTTTTTTTCCAAAACCCCAAAGGCCTCTGTGCTATTTCAGCCTCATTTAAATTTAAGCTTTTTGGCCAAGCGTAGGGAATCATACCTGTAATCCAAGCACTTTGGGAGGCTGAGGCAGGGAGTTCATTGAGGTCAGGAGTTCAAAACCATCCTGGCCAACATAGTGAAATCCTACCTCTACTAAAAACCCAAAAAAATTAGCCACCCATGATGGCAGGTGTCTGTAATCTCAGCTCCTTGGGAGGCTGAGGCAGAAGAATTGCTTGAACCCAGGAGGCAGAGGTTCCAGTGAGCCAAGATCATAGCACTGCACTCCAGACTGGGTGACAGAGCTAGACTCTGTCTCAAATAAATAAATAAACTAATTAATTAATGTAAGCCTTTAAAAAATTTTTATATCATTATTTTATAGTTCGCTCATAAAGATGTATGTTATATTATACGTACACATTCATCTTATTTTGTAGGGTCACCATTAATCTAGGCACTATAGGGGGCAAAAAGAAGAATGAAACCCAGTCTCCACATGACTTGTAAAAATGAGATATAGTCGTCAACACCTCCAATATTGGCTTACACAGCTTCATGCTATAGCAGTGGGTTAGAGTACTCCAGGTATATGGGGAAAGTAAAATTAATTTATGTATGGGTAAAACAACTCAAGAAAGAACTTTTAAATAATGTTTTGTTAAGTATTCTGTAACCAAAATACTAATTTTATTTCTTATAAAATGACTATACATACATAAAAAGATCGTGTAGAATCCAAAATTCCATTGTGTTCTATTTAAAATTAAACATAAGGGCAGGGTACAGTGGCCCACACCTGTAAGCCCAACGTTTTGGAAGGCCAGGGCAGGAGGACCACATGAGCACAGAAGTTTGAGAACAGCCTCAGCAACATGGTGAAACACCGTCTCCACCAAAAAAGATACAAAAGTTAACCGGGCATGGTGGCCTGTGCCTGTAGTCCCAGCAACCCAGGAGGCTGAGCTGGGAGGATTGCTTGAGCTAGGGGAGGTCAAGGTGCAGTGAGCCATGAGTGTGCCACTGCAGTCCAGCCTGGG
Organism: Sapajus apella; assembly: GCF_009761245.1. Classification (NCBI taxonomy): domain Eukaryota; kingdom Metazoa; phylum Chordata; class Mammalia; order Primates; family Cebidae; genus Sapajus; species Sapajus apella. Next base: position 6,001 of record NW_022439826.1, read on the forward strand.
CAGCAGAGTGAGACCCTGTCTCAAAAATAATAATAAACAATTTTACGAAGATTTCTGGAAAGTATTTTCCTATTTTTTATTTTTATTTATTTATTTTTTTTGAGACAAGGTCTTGCTTTTTCACCTGGGCTGGAATGCAGTGAGGTGATCTCGGCTTACTGCAACCTCTGGCTCCCGGGTTCAAGCGATTCTCCTGCCTCAGCCTCCCAAGCAGCTGGATTACAGGTGCACGCCATTACACCCAGCTAATTTTGTATTTTTGTAGAGATGGGGTTTCACCATGTTAGCCAGACTGGTCTCGAACTCCTGTCCTCACATAATCTTCCTGCCTCAGCCTCCCAAAGTGTTGGGATTGCAGCACTCAGCCTAAGTTTTTTTAAATCTTTTGAGCTTTAATTTTTTTCTAACATGATATTGATGTATCAAGAATAGATGTTTTGTCTAATGAGACTGCATTATTGTGGCTCAGAAACTGGCACCCCAAAATATGGAACCTTGACATACTGAACTGAAGAAGAACCTTCAAGGTCTTTCTAACCTTCCTGCTACTCCTGTCGCTCATTTCTTTGTCTATCTGAAAGCACAAGATGTTGTTCTCTGAAATTCCCTTATCTCTTTAAAGTGTTGACCTGCCAAAACAGAAAACAATTACCTCTGGTCTCTTTTCTGAGTTTTCATTAACTGAAAACTCATATCCCAAGAAGAAAGACTGAAGTCTGTCAACACACTAAAACAAACTTTTGTCGCAAACCATTGTTTGCTCTGTGGGCCAAACAGACTTTGTCCCAGGCTATTATATGTTATTCAAGCCTATTGAATTCCCCTAAAAATCATGTAATACCCTGCTAAAATCCACACTTCCCCATCTCCCTTTTCCCTAAGGATATGTAATCCTCTATATTCTATTGCATGAGGTTGGGGGTGGGGGCAGTAATCACTGATTCTCCCCCATGCACATTAATAAATTTCTATGCCTTTTCTTCTATTAATCTGCCTTTTGTGAGTTGATTTTTCACCAAACCTCTACAGTTTCAATAGGCAATCAAAACTAAAAGTTGGGAATTATTTAAATTGTGCTTACTCTTTGAATGTTTTATTCTTACTTAATCCATGAACATTTATATGTCTTTGCTAATATTATAATTGATTGGAGTCCTAAATTTGAAATTGCTAGCATAAATAACAAACATGTTAGAAAATAATTGGGCTTCTTTAAAGAAGCATGAGGATTCAAAGCTTCTTGAAAAGGTGAGTGCAGATGCCTTTTGAATCCTTCCAGATATCTGAGTTTTCTCACAATTTAAAAAATTTATTTAAACATAATTAGAATATTTCTGGCAACTTAACTGTAACACATCTACAGAACACTCACTAGGTTTTCACAGTAATATTAAGAGCAATTTTTTTTCCAGATCATTTTCTTTGATTTACCTGATTTTTTTTTCTTTTGAGACATATCTGTGGGCCAGGCTGCAGTGCAGTGGCGATCACGACATGAGTCACTGCAACCTCTGCCTCCTGGGTTCACGTGATTCTCCTGACTCAGCCTCCGGAGAAGCTGGTATTACAGGCAAGTGCCACCATACCCGGCTAATTTTTGTATTTTTAGTACAGACAAGGTTTCACCATGTTGGCCAGGCTGGTCTCAAACTCATCCAGTGATCCACCTGCCTAGGCCTCCCAAAGTGCTGTAACTACACGCGTGAGCCGCCGCGCTCAGCCTAACCCTCCACATACTGACTTATGACTTTACCTGTAAGTTCTGCTTCCCTAAAATGTATAAAACAGCTCATTCTGACCGACTCAGAACCACTTTCTGGGGAGGCTGTGTCTCCCCTAAGCCACGGTCACTCATACTTGCTCAGAATAATCCTCTAAAATATTTCGGGCCAGGTGCAGTAGCTCACACCTGTGATTCCAACACTTTGAGAGGCCGAGGCAGATGGATCACCTGAGGTCAGGAGTTCGAGACCACCTTGGACAACATGGTGAAATCCCGTCTCTGGTAAATATACAAAAATTGGCCGGACGTGGTGGCACATACCTGTAGTCCCAGCTAGTGGGGAGGCTGAGGCATAAGAATGGTTGGAACCCGCGGGGTGGAGGTTGCAGTGAGCCCAGATAGTGCCATTGCACTCCAGACTGGGCAACAAAGTTGAGTCCTCCTCAAAACAATAATATACACACACATATATATACACTTACATACATGTACATCCTCATATATATGTACGAAGCGAGTCCCAAAGGGAACCTAAGGAGTGACAAGCTAACAGTGAACTAGCTCTTCCTTGAGAAACGTGGACGGCTCTGAAAAGAGCCTTTGAGGTGTGGGTCAGGACGGACCTATAACTCTGCAGCAAAGGGCTCACTTGGAGCTGGTGTACTTGGTGACGGCCTTGGTGCCCTCCG
>NW_022439827.1:0-8406 GCF_009761245.1 Sapajus apella
TGCTGGGTCAAATGGAATTTCTATTTCTAGGTCCTTGCGGAATCGCCTCACTGTCTTCCACAATGGTTGAACTAATTTACACTCCCACCAACAGTGTAGGTGGGAGTGTAGCAGAATATTAAAGTAATACGTTTTCTCTGTTTTGGCTCAAGTTCAGAAGACTGGGCACAGAATAATAGATGCTAAGGAACCTCTTCATGACAAAGCAGAATCTAGAATAACTATTGTGAACTGGTAAAGGCGTGCCTTCTGGAGTGATTCTGCACAAAATCCCTTAATGGTTTTAAAGTCTTGAGTTAAAAGACCAAGAAGTACAGTATCTGTGCAGCGGGAGTATTTCTGAGGATCTGACAAAGTGACCTATATGAGAAAGTGTGTGTCCCCATACTTTCCCCATTTAAGTATTCCCCAAGATGAGAACACTTCAACTCTAGATCACAACATTGCAGGCCAAGTAAGGCCTCCCAGGGTCTTTGTCTTGACTCTCTCCTCTGGCTCCAATCCTAGAAGAATGAGAGTCAGTCCTGAGAGGGGCTCACAGTAGGACAAAAAGAAGTGCCAGGCAGAGAATCTGAGAAGATTCCAACTGCCCAAAACTATGGGAACCCACCTCTTGCATAAGCGTGACCTGGATGTGAGACATGGAGTCAAGGGAGATCATTTTGAAGCTTTAAGATTGGACTGCCCTGCTGGATTTCGGACTTGCATGGGGTCTGTAGCCCTTTGTTTTGGCAAATTTCTCCCATTTGGAATGGCTGCACTTACCCAATACCTGTACCCCCACTGTATCTAGGAAGTAACTAACTTGCTTTTGATTTTACAGGCTCATAGGTGGAAGGGACTTGCCTTGTCTCCGATGAGACTTTAAACTGAGGATTTTGAGTTAATGCTGAAATGAGTTGAGACTTTAGGGGACTGCTAGGATTGCGTGATTGGTTTTGAAAAGTGAAGATATGAGATTTGGGAGGGCCAGGGATGGAATGATAGGGTTTGGCTCTGTGTCCCCACGCAAATCTCATCTTGTAGCTCCCATAATTCCGTGTTGTGAGAGAGGCCTGGTGGGAGATGGTTCAACTATGGGGGTGAGTCTTTCCCGTGCTGTTGTTATGATAGTGAATGGGTCTCAGGAGATCTGATGGTTTTAAAAACAGTAGTTGTCCTGTACAATCTCTCTTTGCCTGTCACCATCTACTTAAGATGTGACTTGCTCCTCCTTTCCTTCCGCCATGATTGTGAGGCTTCCCCAGCCAAGTGGAACTGTGAGTTCTTCATTTAACCTCTTTCCTTTGTAAATTGCCCAGTCTCAGGTATTTCTTTATCAGCAGCATGAAAACAGACTAATACATGAGCCCAAGCTCATTCCCCAGCACAGCTTCCTGAGTCTGCAGCACCTCAATCCGGAGGAGGAAAATAGCTTTAACCTCCAGTAAAGTTCTGAGTTGTCATTATAACAATAGACTAGGTAATTTTGCTACTAAAATAAGACTTCTTTTGTAATTAGAAATTGCCAGAAGACTTGTTGTTACCCTGAAGAATCCAGAAAAGCTAACAGGATTTCATCCAAGGGCAGAAAGAAACAAACTTGCTAGTTCAATGGAACAGTGGAGACAAAAGTTGCTTTCGGGTTTCACTCTTAATGTTTTGGTCTTCTAAAACGCAGGTACCATTTATGTGCATAAGCCTATAAATTTTACATCACTGAACAGTATTTCTTATTTTGAGGTTTTCTTTTCTCTCAACACATACCAGGTAAAAGAATGTATATCATTTGGTGTCACTCTCAAGTAAAAGAGACATAGTCAGTTGAAGCAATTCTACGCACCTTAAATACAGTGTCTTAAAAATGCACATTCTTCTAGGAACTATCTTGAAATACTATGCAGACATGAAGAAATAAGCAAAATATGTTCTGCTTATAGTCGGTAAATATAAAAGGCACATTTTTTTAAAGCTCTAAGAAATCTACCATAGTGTAGATCAATCAACTACTGTTTTCCAGGAAAAAAATGCTTTGCTGATACTGGCTTATCTCCCAAGTTGCAGCATTATTTGTTTTGATTAACCATCAGTTATCCTAAGAGATGCGCATCTGCAAGAAAGCATCTAAACTTTTCAAATATATAAAGCAAAATTTGCATCCACCTTCATCTTTTAAACCACTTTTTTTTTTTTTACTGTGTAAGAAATAGTGTAGGTAACACCATGAAGAAGTTAAATTATGAAAAGCTAGAATCTGGGCACACTCTGAATATTTTACAGTAAGAATGTTCTTGGAATCTGATCATCACTACATTACTTATTGCTTGAGAATATTCTGAACTGCATTTTTTCTTTTGTTTCTCAAAGAATTTTGGTTGAAAAATCAAATTCTATTTGTTGATTTTAACAAAAAGCATCTGTTGTAGTTCTAGTTCACCTCCAAACTAAGACATATTTGTACAAAACATAACATATGCTTGTCTCACTTTATGTAATTGAAAGCATTGCTTTTCCAGCAAAGAACCATTCACTGGACTTCCAAAATCAGTTTACTGGACTTCTAAGGCAGTCCAACAAGATTCACATGCATGCAGCCAAAAGAAATAAAACAAAACAAAACAAAACAAAACAGAAAACAGCGATTCCTAAACTGAATGTGTGAATTTGGTATAGATTTAATAAATGTATACTCTATCACCTTGTACAGCTCACCTCAACTTTACATCCAGAGTTTTCTGGTAATGAAAAACAATTCAAGGAATTCTTACTGCTACAAAATAAGTAAAAACTACATTTGTAAAGGGGCTTTCCATACTTTCTCCATGTAACTGGGACCTAATGCAATGTTCTATGACTACTCACTGTTGTAGCTTAATAAATATCACAGCCTCTTACATTACAAAGAATTATGGTAGGGATCATAGTGATAAAAATAATAGAATTAAAAGCAGAATTCCGGTTACTGGTAACAAATTTTACCTCCAAAAATCCACTGTCGTAAGTGCTAAATAATATAAAAAGACATATCAACATGCCAGAGCTCTATTTAAGTTTTGAATGTGACGTTGCATTAGAAGATGATTGTATGGCAGGCAACTTGGGCTCTGATCTTGACTCTGACATCATCCACTGGTATCATCCACCTAGGACTGATTTTTTATTTCAACCGAGCTTTGGTGTTAATACTAATGCCTTACCCATTGATCAAAGCTATTGAGAGAATCCAGCCAGTTAAGACATTGTGCAGTGAGGAGGGAAGGAAGGAAGGAAGGAAGGAGGGAGGGAGGGAGGAAGGGAGGGAGGGAGGGAGGGAGGGAAGGAAAGGAGGAAGGAAGGAAGGAAGGAAGGAAGGGAGGGAGGGAGGGAGGGAGGGAGGAAGGAAGGAAGGAGGGAAGGAATAAAGGAAAGAGTGAAGGCAGGAAAGAAGGGAGTAAGGGAGGAGGGGAGGGAAGGAAAAGAGGGAGGGAGGGAGGAGGGGGAAGAGAAGAGGAAGGAAGGTGGAAAGGAGGAAAGGAGGGAGAGAGGGAAGGGAGGAAGGAAGGGAGGGAGGGAAGAAGAGGCCTTTGGATGCAATCAGACTTGAGTTTGAAACTAGGATGTACCACTTTCAGGTCAAGACTTTGGCCAAGTCATGTGACTTCTCTGTGTCATTATTGCTTTGTCTAAAAAGTGGAGATGGTAGTAAGGCAAAGTTTTCAGCATTGTTAAAGGGATTAAATGCCATAACATATGTTAAATTTTAGTATTTTATAGGTGCTCAATAACTGGCAGCTGAATTTATTAATCTGTGTAAAAATGCTTTAAAAATATGAACTGTTTCTCAAATGCCAGTCATTAACACCGTGTAATATGTTCATGTAATTAGGAAAAGAACGTCACTCAGGATAAAGGCACTGTTACGTGGACTCTACCAGACTACTTCTCTACTCTATCCTTTCCCATAAACTCTTTATAGAAGGTCCACGTCTTATATGTTTTCTAAATCATGATTCCTCTTAGTATTGACCACTAAAACAATGATGTCTGGCACATATTTAACACCTCCTTTTACAGGCAAAGATAACTATTCATTTAATAGCAGCCTGTCATTTAAAAAAAAAATTTTTTCTCTCCAGCTGCTTCCCTCACAGGTTTACAGTTCAGGGAAACCTCATTTCCAAGCCACAGTGTTGCTCATGCTGCACTTTGTCTGTATCTGTATTGTGGTTAACATAGACGTTCACAGTCAAATGTTTATTTTTAAAATGAATGATATAGACTTAACCTATATCTCAACCTGAAGCAAGAGCATAAATGATAATAACTTATGAACACTTTTAAGAATTACATCCTGCAGATGATGTTTAGAAGGATCTGGAAAACACAAGCCTATGCTCTTCTCTGGACTGCCTATTACAGTACAGAGCATCTGCAGGTTTCCCTGTGCCGGTAAAACACTGGAAGGGGGCAGCTTTTGTAATAGGATCATTGGCTAAAATGAAGTGAGTCAATCTGATCAATAGAAATTGCACATGCAGCAAAGAGCTCTTAATGGATCTTAATCTCCATTAGGCTGAGTTGGAGGAAGTTACAGGGGAAGCTGCATCACATTTCAGCCATTTATAGTAGCATCGTGGCCCATGAGCAGCTCTCAGGGAACAGGAGTATTCATCCCAGGGTGCTCTGGGACAACCATCAATGGGATGGTAAACTCTTGCATCACTAGTGTCCAGGAAATGCTCTGGGGGATACTCTAGAGAATTGTTTCCAAGGCTTTATGAAAATTTTAGCAGGAATTCATGGTGGGTCAACCAGAAGAACATTAGCACATGAAGTTTGCTGTCATGTGTAATTAAACGTGGTTTAGAATCCCTTACATATGATTTATAAAACCAAAAGGAACAGTTCCAAGTTTTTTTTTTTTTTCCCCTACTGGAGACCAAGAAAATGTGTGCTATGGAGAGAACGACAAGGTCAAGTTTTCCATAAGTAGGGATACTTTGCTCAAAACACATGAAAATATAAAAATCTAATGTTTGGATCCCTAGAATGTGAAACTAACTGCCTCTCAATTTAATATATAATAGGGAAAGCTCCATGTGGAAATTCAAAAGAAAAGGAAAATTGCACACAATTTAGAAGACTGCCCATTGTACATGCGCTGGGAAATTACAACACAATATCTCGTAATTAATGCTGATTAAGTACTTTGATTTCAAAAATTGTAAAGCATAATACATGGACAATGCATTATACATTCACACACTCCCCTCACAAAGTTCTTGATGTCAGAGACCAAAATAGAGTAGCCAATAGCAGATGCTATCATTGCTTTTATTTCTTATTCTAAGTAGAACTTTATGATATAGATTCAAAAGACCAAAATTAATCAAAATAAAACTGCATTGAGCTATGGCACAAACAATTTATCCCCAATGTTTGGGCTACTTAATTGGAAATGTGAGTATTTTCTTCTCTATCACATTGATAATTTCAAATGTAGATGCATTTCTTTTCTTATGATTTTGCAATACATCAACATTACTTACTTCTGTTATTACAGCACTTCATCATTACTTATCAAGAGAGTCCATTTTCATGTCTGACTTTTAACTCAATTGTAAGGTATCTGGCACATAGTTAATAAACAAGTGAATTGTGAACCCACTGAAAACCAAAATAGACCTTTTCATTGCTTTATGATTTTTCCCTAAGATAACGCTGACATAAAATGAAGCGCAATATATTTCTGTTGAGTAAATGCAAAAACAGTAAGTTCTTTAACATAAAATAATCCTTCTGTGAGGCATTTTTAAATACTACCTACTTTGTAAAGGTCTGAGAGGCTTTTCGACACGTGTCAAAATATCACCTTGACATGAAAAACTAAAGTAGGGAAAAAAAAGCCAGATTTGTATATTTATCTGGGTCCTTCCACAATAGAAACTAGAATGGCATCTATGAATTTTTCAGGTATGCTACTTTATTGTCTTCAGTTATGAATTATAAAAACTGAGTTATTAATGCTTGGATTTTTTTTTCCACTAGTAAATATGCTGGGAATGATGGAAAAAAAAAAAAAAACAAGTAGCCAAATATGTATTATTCTTTTTGCAATTGAACACAGAGAGGTGAGTGCTTTATGCAAATCAAGTATTGACGTTAGAAGAACTAATAATTTACATTTTTAATTATCTTACTATCATCTAGTAATTGCTTCTACATCCGTGGCATTTTGAAACAGAAAATCTTAGGTCAAGTGCCCAGCAAACCATAGAAACTCAATATATATTTTTGAATGAATTAATTAATGGATCTTGTTCCAAAAAAATAAGGGAAGGAAATATGAAGCTTCCTTGCCATACCACAGTACAAACAGTCTCTGATTTCCAGCCCATGAAATAGCCTTTCTCTCTATTTCATAAATATCACTCTGAACTCTTAGGCTATCAGAATACCTTAACCTGACTCTCAGAAGTATATATAATCATATATAATCATTTGGAATTTGAGAGTAGACAAGAGAGAAAGTGTTTTGGTAATAAAATTATTGATGGCATAAAATATTACTAATAATTTTATTTCAAATTATCTTGTTTATTACAAAAAATATGAAGTTTGAATCATGTGAGAATTTTCCAACTCAATCTATTCTACATGATTTGATAGTACTTAACTCATCTGTCTTTTAGGAGAAATATTTCCTATATATCATAGATTGGCTTAGATCAACTTTATTATACCATTACTTGAGAGAGGGGGTAAATGAATTTGCCAGTGTATATTTTGGTATAATACTGTCTAAAGCCTAGAAAATGTAGATTTTATTTGATATCGCCAAAAGAGCCATTTACCAACAATTTATTTTAGCAAGAATTCCTATAGTGCAATAATTATAATTGACCCCAATGGGAGTTTTGGGGCTCAGCTGTGAGGAGCAACTAAGTGCAGGTTCTGAGACATTGCAAGACTTGTGTGAAAGGAATCTGGAAGTGCTTGTCTCTATCTTCTTATCAATGACTGGACAAGTCACTTTCCTCTGTCATTATCATCTCTGCATTTTGTAAGTTCCAGAAATTGGCCCACCTGGGAGCCTAGAACTCCAACTACTTTAAAATGTCTGATTAGTCACTAATATTGGAAAATATGGGTCAGGCACGGTGGCTCTTCCCTGTAATGCAGCACTTTGGAAGGCTGAGGTCAATGGATCACTTGAGCCCAGGAGTTCAAGACCAGCCTGGGCATCATGTTAAAACTCCATCTCTACTAAAATAAATGAAAATACAAAAAATTGGCCAGGTATGGTGTTGTGCACCTGTAGTCACAGCTATTCAAGAGATTGAGGTGAAAGGATTGCTTGAGCCTGGGAAGTGGAGGCTGCAGGGTAAAATATGATTGCATCAGTGCACACCAGCCTGGGTGACTGGAGAGAACCTGTCTCAAAAAAAAAAAAAAAAAAAAATTAGGAAATATGGCCCCAGGAGATCTTTTATCCTGAAATCTCTTAAGAGCTTATTTTAAGTGAACTCTAATTTTTCAAAATTATGGATCCTAATTAGCTCTAGGGGTCCAATTCTCTTAGGAAAAGTGTAAAATAAGAGTTTGCCTTGTCTTCCAAAAAGTATTTTATTTATTTAAAACAATAGGCCTATTAGACTACTAGACTTTCTTTTCTAAATAACATAGCAGATTAATTTTAATTTTAGGACCTCATTTTTTTCCAAAAACAATAATTTTATTAGGAGTAAGAGCATTTTAGGCATAATCTTCTCACTGTGCTCAGTTTTACAGGGTGTTTTATCTCCATAAAATATCAAATCAAAGCAATTTAAGACCATTTATGGAATCCCCCAATCTATCACTGCAGCGATACTGTATATCAGTTATGAACATAGAGACTCTGGAGTCAGGCTGCCCTGATTTGAATCCAGTATTCTCTGTGTAGTAGTTGTGTTAATTTCTCTGCTCTTCAGTTTCTCCTCCCATAAAGTGAGGATAATAATAAAAAGATATACCTTCTGCATTTAGGGAACATAAGATCAAATGAATTTATGTGTGTAAAGTAAATAATAAGAATTATTTGGAGTTTTTAATGTTATTGGAAAAAATAATGCCAATGGATACAAAATCTTGGACTGTCATGATATTAGAGACTACTGTACCTTGATTTTTTTTTTAATGTCATTGGAATTTATTTATTTATTTATTTATTTTTTATTTTTTTATTTTTTTTCCCATTTATTTATTTTATTGCATTTTAGGTTTTGGGGTACATGTGAAGAAAATGCAAAATTGTTGCATAGGAACACACATGGCAGTGTGATTTGATGCCTTCTTCCCCATCACCTACATCTGACATTTCTCCCCTTGCTATCTCTCCCCAGCTTCCCACCCCCCACCCTCCCTCCCCTATTTCCCCACAACTGACCCCAGTGTGTAGTGCTCCCC
>NW_022439828.1:0-8406 GCF_009761245.1 Sapajus apella
TGCTGGGTCAAATGGAATTTCTATTTCTAGGTCCTTGCGGAATCGCCTCACTGTCTTCCACAATGGTTGAACTAATTTACACTCCCACCAACAGTGTAGGTGGGAGTGTAGCAGAATATTAAAGTAATACGTTTTCTCTGTTTTGGCTCAAGTTCAGAAGACTGGGCACAGAATAATAGATGCTAAGGAACCTCTTCATGACAAAGCAGAATCTAGAATAACTATGGTGAACTGGTAAAGGCGTGCCTTCTGGAGTGATTCTGCACAAAATCCCTTAATGGTTTTAAAGTCTTGAGTTAAAAGACCAAGAAGTACAGTACCTGTGCAGCGGGAGTATTTCTGAGGATCTGACAAAGTGACCTATATGAGAAAGTGTGTGTCCCCATACTTTCCCCATTTAAGTATTCCCCAAGATGAGAACACTTCAACTCTAGATCACAACATTGCAGGCCAAGTAAGGCCTCCCAGGGTCTTTGTCTTGACTCTCTCCTCTGGCTCCAATCCTAGAAGAATGAGAGTCAGTCCTGAGAGGGGCTCACAGTAGGACAAAAAGAAGTGCCAGGCAGAGAATCTGAGAAGATTCCAACTGCCCAAAACTATGGGAACCCACCTCTTGCATAAGCGTGACCTGGATGTGAGACATGGAGTCAAGGGAGATCATTTTGAAGCTTTAAGATTGGACTGCCCTGCTGGATTTCGGACTTGCATGGGGTCTGTAGCCCTTTGTTTTGGCAAATTTCTCCCATTTGGAATGGCTGCACTTACCCAATACCTGTACCCCCACTGTATCTAGGAAGTAACTAACTTGCTTTTGATTTTACAGGCTCATAGGTGGAAGGGACTTGCCTTGTCTCCGATGAGACTTTAAACTGAGGATTTTGAGTTAATGCTGAAATGAGTTGAGACTTTAGGGGACTGCTAGGATTGCGTGATTGGTTTTGAAAAGTGAAGATATGAGATTTGGGAGGGCCAAGGATGGAATGATAGGGTTTGGCTCTGTGTCCCCACGCAAATCTCATCTTGTAGCTCCCATAATTCCGTGTTGTGAGAGAGGCCTGGTGGGAGATGGTTCAACTATGGGGGTGAGTCTTTCCCGTGCTGTTGTTATGATAGTGAATGGGTCTCAGGAGATCTGATGGTTTTAAAAACAGTAGTTGTCCTGTACAATCTCTCTTTGCCTGTCACCATCTACTTAAGATGTGACTTGCTCCTCCTTTCCTTCCACCATGATTGTGAGGCTTCCCCAGCCAAGTGGAACTGTGAGTTCTTCATTTAACCTCTTTCCTTTGTAAATTGCCCAGTCTCAGGTATTTCTTTATCAGCAGCATGAAAACAGACTAATACATGAGCCCAAGCTCATTCCCCAGCACAGCTTCCTGAGTCTGCAGCACCTCAATCCGGAGGAGGAAAATAGCTTTAACCTCCAGTAAAGTTCTGAGTTGTCATTATAACAATAGACTAGGTAATTTTGCTACTAAAATAAGACTTCTTTTGTAATTAGAAATTGCCAGAAGACTTGTTGTTACCCTGAAGAATCCAGAAAAGCTAACAGGATTTCATCCAAGGGCAGAAAGAAACAAACTTGCTAGTTCAATGGAACAGTGGAGACAAAAGTTGCTTTCGGGTTTCACTCTTAATGTTTTGGTCTTCTAAAACGCAGGTACCATTTATGTGCATAAGCCTATAAATTTTACATCACTGAACAGTATTTCTTATTTTGAGGTTTTCTTTTCTCTCAACACATACCAGGTAAAAGAATGTATATCATTTGGTGTCACTCTCAAGTAAAAGAGACATAGTCAGTTGAAGCAATTCTACGCACCTTAAATACAGTGTCTTAAAAATGCACATTCTTCTAGGAACTATCCTGAAATACTATGCAGACATGAAGAAATAAGCAAAATATGTTCTGCTTATAGTCGGTAAATATAAAAGGCACATTTTTTTAAAGCTCTAAGAAATCTACCATAGTGTAGATCAATCAACTACTGTTTTCCAGGAAAAAAATGCTTTGCTGATACTGGCTTATCTCCCAAGCTGCAGCATTATTTGTTTTGATTAGCCATCAGTTATCCTAAGAGATGCGCATCTGCAAGAAAGCATCTAAACTTTTCAAATATATAAAGCAAAATTTGCATCCACCTTCATCTTTTAAACCACTTTTTTTTTTTTTACTGTGTAAGAAATAGTGTAGGTAACACCATGAAGAAGTTAAATTATGAAAAGCTAGAATCTGGGCACACTCTGAATATTTTACAGTAAGAATGTTCTTGGAATCTGATCATCACTACATTACTTATTGCTTGAGAATATTCTGAACTGCATTTTTTCTTTTGTTTCTCAAAGAATTTTGGTTGAAAAATCAAATTCTATTTGTTGATTTTAACAAAAAGCATCTGTTGTAGTTCTAGTTCACCTCCAAACTAAGACATATTTGTACAAAACATAACATATGCTTGTCTCACTTTATGTAATTGAAAGCATTGCTTTTCCAGCAAAGAACCATTCACTGGACTTCCAAAATCAGTTTACTGGACTTCTAAGGCAGTCCAACAAGATTCACACGCATGCAGCCAAAAGAAATAAAACAAAACAAAACAAAACAAAACAGAAAACAGCGATTCCTAAACTGAATGTGTGAATTTGGTATAGATTTAATAAATGTATACTCTATCACCTTGTACAGCTCACCTCAACTTTACATCCAGAGTTTTCTGGTAATGAAAAACAATTCAAGGAATTCTTACTGCTGCAAAATAAGTAAAAACTACATTTGTAAAGGGGCTTTCCATACTTTCTCCATGTAACTGGGACCTAATGCAATGTTCTATGACTACTCACTGTTGTAGCTTAATAAATATCACAGCCTCTTACATTACAAAGAATTATGGTAGGGATCATAGTGATAAAAATAATAGAATTAAAAGCAGAATTCCGGTTACTGGTAACAAATTTTACCTCCAAAAATCCACTGTCGTAAGTGCTAAATAATATAAAAAGACATATCAACATGCCAGAGCTCTATTTAAGTTTTGAATGTGACGTTGCATTAGAAGATGATTGTATGGCAGGCAACTTGGGCTCTGATCTTGACTCTGACATCATCCACTGGTATCATCCACCTAGGACTGATTTTTTATTTCAACCGAGCTTTGGTGTTAATACTAATGCCTTACCCATTGATCAAAGCTATTGAGAGAATCCAGCCAGTTAAGACATTGTGCAGTGAGGAGGGAAGGAAGGAAGGAAGGAAGGAGGGAGGGAGGGAGGAAGGGAGGGAGGGAGGGAGGGAGGGAAGGAAAGGAGGAAGGAAGGAAGGAAGGAAGGAAGGGAGGGAGGGAGGGAGGGAGGGAGGAAGGAAGGAAGGAGGGAAGGAATAAAGGAAAGAGTGAAGGCAGGAAAGAAGGGAGTAAGGGAGGAGGGGAGGGAAGGAAAAGAGGGAGGGAGGGAGGAGGGGGAAGAGAAGAGGAAGGAAGGTGGAAAGGAGGAAAGGAGGGAGAGAGGGAAGGGAGGAAGGAAGGGAGGGAGGGAAGAAGAGGCCTTTGGATGCAATCAGACTTGAGTTTGAAACTAGGATGTACCACTTTCAGGTCAAGACTTTGGCCAAGTCATGTGACTTCTCTGTGTCATTATTGCTTTGTCTAAAAAGTGGAGATGGTAGTAAGGCAAAGTTTTCAGCATTGTTAAGGGATTAAATGCCATAACATATGTTAAATTTTAGTATTTTGTAGGTGCTCAGTAACTGGCAGCTGAATTTATTAATCTGTGTAAAAATGCTTTAAAAATATGAACTGTTTCTCAAATGCCAGTCATTAACACCGTGTAATATGTTCATGTAATTAGGAAAAGAACGTCACTCAGGATAAAGGCACTGTTACGTGGACTCTACCAGACTACTTCTCTACTCTATCCTTTCCCATAAACTCTTTATAGAAGGTCCACGTCTTATATGTTTTCTAAATCATGATTCCTCTTAGTATTGACCACTAAAACAGTGATGTCTGGCACATATTTAACACCTCCTTTTACAGGCAAAGATAACTATTCATTTAATAGCAGCCTGTCATTTAAAAAAAAATATTTTCTCTCTCCAGCTGCTTCCCTCACAGGTTTACAGTTCAGGGAAACCTCATTTCCAAGCCACAGTGTTGCTCATGCTGCACTTTGTCTGTATCTGTATTGTGGTTAACATAGACGTTCACAGTCAAATGTTTATTTTTAAAATGAATGATATAGACTTAACCTATATCTCAACCTGAAGCAAGAGCATAAATGATAATAACTTATGAACACTTTTAAGAATTACATCCTGCAGATGATGTTTAGAAGGGTCTGGAAAACACAAGCCTATGCTCTTCTCTGGACTGCCTATTACAGTACAGAGCATCTGCAGGTTTCCCTGTGCCGGTAAAACACTGGAAGGGGGCAGCTTTTGTAATAGGATCATTGGCTAAAATGAAGTGAGTCAATCTGATCAATAGAAATTGCACATGCAGCAAAGAGCTCTTAATGGATCTTAATCTCCATTAGGCTGAGTTGGAGGAAGTTACAGGGGAAGCTGCATCACATTTCAGCCATTTATAGTAGCATCGTGGCCCATGAGCAGCTCTCAGGGAACAGGAGTATTCATCCCAGGGTGCTCTGGGACAACCATCAATGGGATGGTAAACTCTTGCATCACTAGTGTCCAGGAAATGCTCTGGGGGATACTCTAGAGAATTGTTTCCAAGGCTTTATGAAAATTTTAGCAGGAATTCATGGTGGGTCAACCAGAAGAACATTAGCACATGAAGCTTTGCTGTCATGTGTAATTAAACGTGGTTTAGAATCCCTTACATATGATTTATAAAACCAAAAGGAACAGTTCCAAGTTTGTTTTTTTTTTCCCTACTGGAGACCAAGAAAATGTGTGCTATGGAGAGAACGACAAGGTCAAGTTTTCCATAAGTAGGGATACTTTGCTCAAAACACATGAAAATATAAAAATCTAATGTTTGGATCCCTAGAATGTGAAACTAACTGCCTCTCAATTTAATATATAATAGGGAAAGCTCCATGTGGAAATTCAAAAGAAAAGGAAAATTGCACACAATTTAGAAGACTGCCCATTGTACATGCGCTGGGAAATTACAACACAATATCTCGTAATTAATGCTGATTAAGTACTTTGATTTCAAAAATTGTAAAGCATAATACATGGACAATGCATTATACATTCACACACTCCCCTCACAAAGTTCTTGATGTCAGAGACCAAAATAGAGTAGCCAATAGCAGATGCTATCATTGCTTTTATTTCTTATTCTAAGTAGAACTTTATGATATAGATTCAAAAGACCAAAATTAATCAAAATAAAACTGCATTGAGCTATGGCACAAACAATTTATCCCCAATGTTTGGGCTACTTAATTGGAAATGTGAGTATTTTCTTCTCTATCACATTGATAATTTCAAATGTAGATGCATTTCTTTTCTTATGATTTTGCAATACATCAACATTACTTACTTCTGTTATTACAGCACTTCATCATTACTTATCAAGAGAGTCCATTTTCATGTCTGACTTTTAACTCAATTGTAAGGTATCTGGCACATAGTTAATAAACAAGTGAATTGTGAACCCACTGAAAACCAAAATAGACCTTTTCATTGCTTTATGATTTTTCCCTAAGATAACGCTGACATAAAATGAAGCGCAATATATTTCTGTTGAGTAAATGCAAAAACAGTAAGTTCTTTAACATAAAATAATCCTTCTGTGAGGCATTTTTAAATACTACCTACTTTGTAAAGGTCTGAGAGGCTTTTCGACACGTGTCAAAATATCACCTTGACATGAAAAACTAAAGTAGGGAAAAAAAAGCCAGAATTGTATATTTATCTGGGTCCTTCCACAATAGAAACTAGAATGGCATCTATGAATTTTTCAGGTATGCTACTTTATTGTCTTCAGTTATGAATTATAAAAACTGAGTTATTAATGCTTGGATTTTTTTTTCCACTAGTAAATATGCTGGGAATGATGGAAAAAAAAAAAAAAACAAGTAGCCAAATATGTATTATTCTTTTTGCAATTGAACACAGAGAGGTGAGTGCTTTATGCAAATCAAGTATTGACGTCAGAAGAACTAATAATTTACATTTTTAATTATCTTACTATCATCTAGTAATTGCTTCTACATCCGTGGCATTTTGAAACAGAAAATCTTAGGTCAAGTGCCCAGCAAACCATAGAAACTCAATATATATTTTTGAATGAATTAATTAATGGATCTTGTTCCAAAAAAATAAGGGAAGGAAATATGAAGCTTCCTTGCCATACCACAGTACAAACAGTCTCTGATTTCCAGCCCATGAAATAGCCTTTCTCTCTATTTCATAAATATCACTCTGAACTCTTAGGCTATCAGAATACCTTAGCCTGACTCTCAGAAGTATATATAATCATATATAATCATTTGGAATTTGAGAGTAGACAAGAGAGAAAGTGTTTTGGTAATAAAATTATTGATGGCATAAAATATTACTAATAATTTTATTTCAAATTATCTTGTTTATTACAAAAAATATGAAGTTTGAATCATGTGAGAATTTTCCAACTCAATCTATTCTACATGATTTGATAGTACTTAACTCATCTGTCTTTTAGGAGAAATATTTCCTATATATCATAGATTGGCTTAGATCAACTTTATTATACCATTACTTGAGAGAGGGGGTAAATGAATTTGCCAGTGTATATTTTGGTATAATACTGTCTAAAGCCTAGAAAATGTAGATTTTATTTGATATCGCCAAAAGAGCCATTTACCAACAATTTATTTTAGCAAGAATTCCTATAGTGCAATAATTATAATTGACCCCAATGGGAGTTTTGGGGCTCAGCTGTGAGGAGCAACTAAGTGCAGGTTCTGAGACATTGCAAGACTTGTGTGAAAGGAATCTGGAAGTGCTTGTCTCTATCTTCTTATCAATGACTGGACAAGTCACTTTCCTCTGTCATTATCATCTCTGCATTTTGTAAGTTCCAGAAATTGGCCCACCTGGGAGCCTAGAACTCCAACTACTTTAAAATGTCTGATTAGTCACTAATATTGGAAAATATGGGTCAGGCACGGTGGCTCTTCCCTGTAATGCAGCACTTTGGAAGGCTGAGGTCAATGGATCACTTGAGCCCAGGAGTTCAAGACCAGCCTGGGCATCATGTTAAAACTCCATCTCTACTAAAATAAATGAAAATACAAAAAATTGGCCAGGTATGGTGTTGTGCACCTGTAGTCACAGCTATTCAAGAGATTGAGGTGAAAGGATTGCTTGAGCCTGGGAAGTGGAGGCTGCAGGGTAAAATATGATTGCATCAGTGCACACCAGCCTGGGTGACTGGAGAGAACCTGTCTCAAAAAAAAAAAAAAAAAAAAATTAGGAAATATGGCCCCAGGAGATCTTTTATCCTGAAATCTCTTAAGAGCTTATTTTAAGTGAACTCTAATTTTTCAAAATTATGGATCCTAATTAGCTCTAGGGGTCCAATTCTCTTAGGAAAAGTGTAAAATAAGAGTTTGCCTTGTCTTCCAAAAAGTATTTTATTTATTTAAAACAATAGGCCTATTAGACTACTAGACTTTCTTTTCTAAATAACATAGCAGATTAATTTTAATTTTAGGACCTCATTTTTTTCCAAAAACAATAATTTTATTAGGAGTAAGAGCATTTTAGGCATAATCTTCTCACTGTGCTCAGTTTTACAGGGTGTTTTATCTCCATAAAATATCAAATCAAAGCAATTTAAGACCATTTATGGAATCCCCCAATCTATCACACCAGCGATACTGTATATCAGTTATGAACATAGAGACTCTGGAGTCAGGCTGCCCTGATTTGAATCCAGTATTCTCTGTGTAGTAGTTGTGTTAATTTCTCTGCTCTTCAGTTTCTCCTCCCATAAAGTGAGGATAATAATAAAAAGATATACCTTCTGCATTTAGGGAACATAAGATCAAATGAATTTATGTGTGTAAAGTAAATAATAAGAATTATTTGGAGTTTTTAATGTTATTGGGAAAAATAATGCCAATGGATACAAAATCTTGGACTGTCATGATATTAGAGACTACTGTACCTTGATTTTTTTTTTAATGTCATTGGAATTTATTTATTTATTTATTTATTTTTTATTTTTTTATTTTTTTTCCCATTTATTTATTTTATTGCATTTTAGGTTTTGGGGTACATGTGAAGAAAATGCAAAATTGTTGCATAGGAACACACATGGCAGTGTGATTTGATGCCTTCTTCCCCATCACCTACATCTGACATTTCTCCCCTTGCTATCTCTCCCCAGCTTCCCACCCCCCACCCTCCCTCCCCTATTTCCCCACAACTGACCCCAGTGTGTAGTGCTCCCC
>NW_022439829.1:0-8399 GCF_009761245.1 Sapajus apella
CCCTCTAGGGACAGGCAGGGAAGGCAAAGGTTAGAGTGAGCATAGGATTTTCAGCCCAAGCTCTCAGACCATCTGTGGGTCAGGGGGAAATGAAGCAATGGGACTTGGTAGGGTGAGGTCTCTGTGGGAGGAGAGGCTCTGAGCCCAGGTGCATGTGGGAGGAGAGGCTCTGAGCCCAGGTGCATCAGTCACCTTCCCAGGGCAGGTGCCTTAGGGCCCAGCCTCTGTGTGGGATGATCTTGGAGCTGTGCTGAGCCCAAGAGTCTCCCAGCAGAGCCTGGAGCTGTCTCTGGTCTCCTCGGAAACAGAACCCTCCCTGCCAGCTCAGCAGAGCCTTCAGGCCTGAGTCTGCATGTTTCTTGAGCAGAGGAACAGGGACTGAGGACATCCAGGGTGGACTTTATGTGGAAAATCCCTGTTTGCATTTTTCAAAGAAGGAAAATGTAAAATATGATTCAGTTTTAACATGAGTAAAAGGAGCTACAAGAAGAGAGAGCTCCACAAGCTAGATGGAGACAATCGTGTCATTCATGAGCACCACCTGTCTGGAGCTTGTCTAGGAAGACAGGAAGAAGAACTGGTCTCAGCCCCTCATTCTTTCTTGTTTCTCAGGTTCAAATGGAGCTCAGATCAAGGGTCAGGATCAGAAATAATAGCAGCATGCTGAAAGGTAAGGCTTTGCCCAACCCAGACCTCCCAAGATGCAACATAGCTTTGCCTGTTGCAAGGGAGTCATTTTTGAGAGGCCTGAGTAGGAAGCTCCCAAGAAGCGAAGAACCCGGGATCTTTCTCAGATTCCCTGCTGTAATGAAGCCATGGGTAGATGGGGCAGAAAATGGGTGTAGCACAGTGGGGAGGCAGGGGAGGTGGGCAGGAGGGGACCAATGACAACCTGAGTGTGCAGCAGGGGCCTCTGGCTCCATGTAGACAGCTGTCTATCTCAGCTAAGGCTGACTCCTCTTTGCAATCACCCATCCTTTCTCTCCATGAGGTGGTTGTGAGGACCATGAGGGGTGTCTGTGGAAGAACTTTGTCAGTGACATATGCTTCCCACTGCCTGCCTGGCCATCACTTTCCAGACCATGTGGCCTTGGACACAGCTGTGTGAACTCCAGGGTGAAATCCCACATGAGCTGCACTGAGGAGATGTCTGCTCAGCCTCCTGTGAGACCTCCAGGCCCCTCCCTCACCATCACAACCCAGTCTTCTGCTTTCTACCAGCAGAAATATCCTGAGGGCTCTGGAGGAGGTTCAGAACCTGACTCCCCTCTGCAAAGGTGAGGCATCTTCTCCTTCCATCCCATGTTCTCCTTCTTACCAGGGACTAGGACGCAACTTGTGGCCTAGGCCTGACCTGGGAGTGAGGGACCATGGAAAAGACACATGTGACTAAAGCCCTGGGGCCAGGGTTAGGCAGAGCTCTGTGAAGTCAGCAGTGGAGGATTTGGGGTCCATGGGCAGCAGGTGCCCAGCCCTCCTGGCCTCCCAGGCCCACTGCTCATGGCTGCAGCTTGCGCCTCCTGTCTCCTTTCTTGAGTGTCCTGAAGCTCTGGTGAGAGCAGCTTTCATCAGCCCTTAAGACCCCCCCATGTGAGGAGTAAAAACCAGTGCCTGCCAGAGCCCAGCAGCCACGTGAGGAGTGTGTGAGAGACGCTTCTCCAGCCCGCGTGACCTCATAGACTTCCCCTGTCCTCTGGCCTCCACCCTGTGTGCAGGTTCTGTGGGGCGCTGTCATCCCTGGATGCCTCTTGGCCAGCAGAGCCTCTGCTTTCCCTAGAACACCTTCAACCTGG
The DNA here is from genome assembly GCF_009761245.1 of Sapajus apella. Lineage (NCBI taxonomy): Eukaryota > Metazoa > Chordata > Mammalia > Primates > Cebidae > Sapajus > Sapajus apella. Next base: position 1,794 of record NW_022439829.1, read on the forward strand.
CCACCTATGCCTTACCTGCTTGACAGGCCCCAGTTCTGTGGTCTCACTTCTACCTGCCTCCCCCCAACCCTAGCCTGACCGGTCCTCACAGTGACAGGATGGCACACCCACTGGGTACTGTCCCTCAGAGCCTGTCTCCACACGATGGCTGGCCATTGCCTTCTCCAGCCCCAGTGATCCTGGGCCTCAGTCGTTCCAGTGACCCTATCTCAAACCTCTCCTGGTGGCAAGAGGTTGCCAGAGCCTGGTGCATCTCTGCCTTTGTGACAGTGACAATCCCAGCCACAGCATCTTTCTCTGGGGACACCGCACACACAGGCAGATGAGGTGGTTGCCCTACTTTCTGCAACCATGATGTCCAGGAGACACACGTCACCAAGACAGCAGGGATGAAAATGTGGAAGGAGAAGGAGAGGAGTGGTCAGACAGGCCCTGGTGTTCTCTGTGAAATACGATGAAGACAATAGGTGATGAGGGGACACCATGGCCCCACAACCCTTCGGGAGCACAACAGCCCAGCTAGAGCCACTGGCTGGTCCTCAGCAGCTGTCTGATGCCACCGCCTTGGGGGTAGCTGGCTATTCTAGGGCCACCCCTCTCTGCACAGTGAGTCCTTGGGGCCACAGCCTGGGTTTCTAGGAAGGCTTCATCCCCCAAATCACACTCTGTTTCATTCCATGAATCCTCTAATTCTTTTCTAGTTCAAACTCTAAAGTACCTGCAGAGCCTTCCCAGGCCTGGCCCTGGCCCCAGCATGTAGCCCAACCCCAACCTTGACTCCAACCTGGTCCTGGACTCTGGCACAGAGTCCCCTATCCCAAATCTACTCTACTCTTCCCCATCCTGGGTTAGGGGCGGTGGAGTACCTTGCCCTACATCCCAGGAGAAGCCACAGTCTCTCATCCTAACTGAAAATCAATATCTGGAATGGCCTTTGCTCAAGCCACTACGGTGGAGCTGCATTTCCTCTCTCTAAACCTCTCAGGTGGTCTTTAGACATCCCACTCCCCACCTTCCTCAGACAGTCCAGCTTTCCAGAGCCCAAATTCAGCTCCATCCTTCCCAGGGATGCCATCAAGCTGAACACAGGAGCAACAGCAGCAGCCAAAGGAGTTTCACCAAAGACGAACAGCTGTGCAGCCCTCCCTGCAGAGTCCAGGCACTGGCACCTGATGCAGCCTCAGGGAAGTCCCAGAGAGGTGGCAGCATCAGGAGATGTCTTGCCCTCCAAGCCTTCTGAATTTTCCAGGGAGAGCAACAAGGATGTGCAGAAGATGGGGTCCGGGAGCTCTGGAATGTTCTCTGGGGAGGGCTCCATAAGCTTCAAACTAGAACAGGAGAAGAGCCAGGATGGAGGGCTGGAGAGGGTCCCAGAAGATCCAAGGGGAAGCTTAGGAAGGACATTAGTGACGGTTCTGCAGAAAGACGATGAGAAGTCAGAAGGGGACTTCAGGAGGCCCTGAAGTATTAGTAAGTTTCTCACTCAGGGGCCCAAACTAGAAGCATCTGGAAAGCAACCTGCAAGTCCATTTGGGCGGGAAGGTGAGGAGGTCAGTGAAGGTGTGGTTCCCGTGAGTGTGCCTCTCTCCCGGCTCACTGCTGGCCATGCTGCTCCCAAGCCTTACAGCCATAGGAGACCCAGGAACCCAGCATCCAGGAGGGCTCGGAAATCTCGTGGATGCCCCACAGCAGCTTCTTTCCTCCATCCCTATACCCAACAGATGCTGGAAGCCCATATTAAAAGGTTTCAAGCATGCACAGGTGGGGTCCAAGCCTCCAGTTCCTGGAGCCCCTAATTCTCCAGGCAGGTGAGGCTCAGCCCCCGCCTCTCCCACACTCCATGTTTCCCTCCTTGGTGACCTGCCAATCTGGGGCCGACTCCTTCACAGCCCAAATTGCCAAATTTCTGGGAGAACAGCCTCAGAAACTAGAACAAGAGAAAAGCCAGAATGGAGGGCTCCTAGTCTAAGAGGGAAAGAATGACAAAAATGTCAGTCCCACCCTAGACAGTCCTCTCCTTGCCCCTTCACCTATGAGAGGGACCCTATCTGGTGACAATCGCAGGTGCTCAGTTGCTCCTCGGACTGGACAGGAGGGCAGGTGGCCTTCTCAGCTCCTCACATGCAGCCTTGCAGGGGGAATTTGGAGAGCCAGTCTAGAGCTGCATCTGAGTCCAGCAATGGCCAGGAACCAGCTATGGGAGGAGACTGAGACCCCTGTGGTGGCAGAGCTGTGCTGGAGTTCAGCCCAGAGTCCTGATCTGCAAGGGATGAAGACACCATGAAGCCAGTGGAGGCCAAGGAGGAGAAACCCTCTCCTTGGGCAGTCACCTCAGGATCCAGTGTGATCACAAATGCCCAAAGTGTTCATATGAATCTGAGGAGTACAGGGTCTGTAGAGACCAGCAAGTCTCCAACTCTCTAGAACTTCTGTTGCTTTGGTTCCAGGAGAGCAATGCCAGAAAGCACAGCTTGTTCCTAAGTGTGAGCTCACAGTGGAAGTAGAGTCAGAGAAGCAGCCTCCAGGCTGTGCCTCTGGCATCCTCCTCCAGGACTGTGCCAGGATTTGGCTCACCCTGGCCTCCTTGGTTTCCACTACCTTGACCTTTGTGCAGCTGTAGGAGATGGTCTGCAGGGGCCTCACAGGGCTGAATTCCTCTTGGGCTCATGAAGCCACTGGCCTGTGGCTTCAAAGTCTGCCGCAGAGACCTGCTCCCATGGAAGTGAGGGACCAACGTAGGACAGCTGGAACTTATGGGACCAAAAGGGAAGGCCCCACAGAAGAGTCAGACCAAGGTGCTCAGCCCTGATGGCAGTGCCCCTGGCAGGAGGCCCAGACCAAGGGAGTGGGGACATAGGTGTGCAGGACAGAGGACAGCCCCTGCCAGAGAACAGAGGGGCACCTCCAGAAAGCCACTTCTAGAAACAGATCAGTCATGACCTGGAGTCTCTTAACCCCAGGAAAAAAGGCACAGAGCAGAAAGGCCCCCTGCAAAAAGGCAATCCGTGCTCAGCCACTGCCCAGAGCCCGGGCCCAGCCACAGGAAGACTGTGCACACTGGGGCTGCTGAAGCCCAGGCAGCCATCAACCTTGCTGGACAAATCCTGGAGGATGAATTGAGGCCTTGGCATGGATGTGGTCCTTCACTGTTAAACTGGCACTAAAGGAACTGCAAGCGCAGGCAGATGGGTTTTCTTGCTACCACAGAGGCCATCCCACCCAGAACAAAAGAGAATCCCCAGAGAGATGTCCTGCAGTCACCAAGTCACTCCCATGGGCCACAGCTATTCTGTTAAAAGGAGGATCAGGGACAGCGACAGCAATTTTGCTTTGCTGCCAGGGAGGCTGTTTGCCTGGCCAGTGCCTGATAGCATAGGCCAAGGGTGGCAAATGTCCCAGGCCACCTTCGCCATTATACAGAACACTGCTGCAAAGCTGACTCACATCTGGGCAACCCAATCATGATTCTAATGCCTTTCCTGGTGGGAAAAGTTTTCTCCCAGACAATATTGGTCTGTCCTATGCAGAGAAAATCTGTTTTGTCACAGGTTAGCACGTCCTCTTTGTACTAATAGCTTCTTCTTACCAATTCATGTTTTCTTTCCAAATATATATGTTTTTCCTGAGGAGAAGTGGTGGCTTCCATCTGTGCTGTGCTGGGGCTTAGGGAAAGGGTCAGCATCCCCTTTTCATTCCGGAAGTGCAGGTTCCAGAAGGGCCAGGGCATGGAAGAGGCTGATGGGGTGTCACAGACGTAGCCTCCGCCGGGTTCCCTCACTGCACCTGGTTCCTAACTGAGTCATGACAGAGAGCCTTCAGGACATGTCAGGACACAAGCCCTAAGGGACCCACCCAGGGATTTGGCTCACCCTGGCCTCCTTGGTTTCCACTACCCTGACCTTTGTGCAGCTGTAGGGGATGGTCTGCAGGGGCCTCACAGGGCTGAATTTCTCTTGGGCTCAGGAAGGTCCCAGCCAAGCAGCCTCACGGTCCTCAAGTAACCTTAGAAGTTTGGGGGGTATCCTGTGCTGGCTGTGGGTCAGAAGTGGGAGAGACCATGCCCTCTGAAACTCAAGGTGGGAACAGAGGAGGCTGCCCTGGACACTTCTTTGCCTGCTGAGGTCTGGGATGGACATGCGTCCCACCAACCCTCTTGGCTCAGCCTTGATGACACCACGGCATCCTCTCCAGCCTCTCTTACTGCACTCTCCAGGACAGGACTTTTCACCCCGCAGTGGAGGGGCGCCCAGGGACTGATACCCACCCTGTGCAGAAGCCACCTGAATAGGCCCAAGCGCTGTCAGGGTGGGGTGTGGGAGAAGAATTGGGGAGGATGAAGCCAGGGCCAGGGCCAGTGGCAGAAGCAGGAGAGAAATGGGCACAAGGCCCCACACCCCTGCAGGTAGAGGGTAGAGGTGGGGCTCCTCTCTCCCAGTGCAACCCCAGGCCTCCCGCTGTGCTCCCCTGTCCTGGCTGCAGTGGCTGCTTTCCCTCAGCATGGAGGCCACCACAGAGGGCCAGTGCCTCACTCCTGAAGGTTCACTTCCTCAGGGCGGATCCACAGCCACCTGCCTGGGCTTGGGAGCCTTGGAGAGGATGCAGGGCGAGGGGGGGACAGCTGTCTCCAAGGTCCTGTGGCCTGGTGACCATTCCACGTGTGAGGGGCCAGCAGGGGATGAGTTCTTGAGGAACCTATAGGTGCATGTGGCCTTTCCCTTCTGGATTCTCTAGAAGCCCGTAATAGATCCTCAGGGCATACTCTCTTGTCTACTTCAGAGGTAGGAAATGCCAGAGGCAATCAGTGAGGGAAATGTCAGGTCATTTCAAAGACCCCAGGGAAAGCCAGGCTGGAAACGAAGCATAAATGAAAGACAAATTAGAAAGAAAGATTTCTCATCTACATTTTAAAGTATATGTTAAGAAAACCACATTAGGGCTTATTGGATAAAAGGCTATGCTTCAGAAAATCTTGGATATGTGACCAAAATCCCATTGTCTAAAACAATTGATATAAGTTGTAGCATAGTTAGGAGCATTAAATGTAAATGTTCAGCAAGATCTCTTCAAGGACATTAAATTTTATTCTTTGAGCATGAATTGGTCCGTCAATTTGTTGATACATTTAGCAGATTAGTATAGAGTTTTGTTTGCTTAAGTTGCTCTCTCTCTCTCTCTCTCTCTCTCTGTGTGTGTGTGTGTATACATATACACATATATCTCTTTCATACTATCCTTGGAACTTAGAAGAATGGCTAAGAACTGTAACTTGCAGTGAGCAGTGCAGTAAGCAGTATAGCATCAGGTTACAATGTAATTGAATCAGTTGATCTTCCACAATAATTTAGGAGACAGACCATTTCATTTGAATATTAAAGGATAGGTAACTTCAAAAAGACCTATTATTTATTTCTAAGTTATTTTCTTTACAAACCCTCCACTCTAGCTGAGATGGTAGGAGCTATTTATTTATTTATTTATTCACCTCTTACTATATTTATTATTATTATTATTATACTTTAAGTTCTGGGGTACATGTGCGGAATGTGCAGGTTTGTTGCATAGGGTATACACGTGCCATGGTGGTTTGCTGCATCCATCACCCCGTCCTCTACATTAGGTATTTCTCCTAATGCTATCCCTCCCCACTCCGCCAAATCCCTGCTATCCCTCCTCTAGTCCCTGACATGCAAATCAAAACCACATTGAGATACCATCTCACACCAGTTAGAATGGTGATCATTAAAAAATCTGGAGACAACAGATGCTGGAGAGCATGTGGAGAAATAAGAACACTTTTACACTGTTGGTGGGAGTGTAAATTAGTTCAACTATTGTGGAAGACAGTGTGGCGATTCCTCAAGGATCTGGAAATAGAAATTCCATTTGACCCAGCAGTCCCATTACTGACTATATTTTTAATGCCAAAGCACTGAGATTGAGTCCTCTTAATTAAATCATGTCGATCCTACCCACAGTTCCGTGTTGTTGTAGCTGAGGCCTGAGCTGTGTTATTTCAGCTGCCTGAGAGTGTGAGTCACTGTAAACTCTCACTGAAAGGGGCCATGACTGTGCTTTTGAAGGCCCATGTAGAGTTAAGCACTGATAGCATCTCTTTGGCTTTTGCAAAGTTTCGTTCTTCAACTCCAAATGCACCTTCTCCTCTACAAAAAGAACTAGTAAATATTGCCCCTATGAATCTCAGCACCATTTTGGCCCTGTCTACCCCCAAGTTTATCTTCTCTAGGAAACCAGAACAGTGAATAAGTTATTGACAAATTATGTTTCTGCGTCAATATGAGGATCAAAAAAAATAGAAGAGCTTCCTATAATTTTTGTAACAAGAACTTTTTCTTGCTCTCTGCCTCTTCTTGCCCTAGTTCTTATTTTTACTCTGCTTCAAGAACCACCTACTGATAAGGATAATGACCAGACCACTGGAAGAAGGGTAAACAGCATGTGGCTTCATTCTAGAACTCTTTGATGTTTCTTGAAATAAGTTTGTTCTGATATGAACTAATAGTCAATGCCTCAAATGGGCCTGCTATCACAGATTATCTCAACTGCTATCTGTACCTCTAAGAGCCAAGTTATGATGTGGATTCTCTG
>NW_022439830.1:0-8397 GCF_009761245.1 Sapajus apella
AAAATGAGACTGTAGATTCTGGGGCAGAGTGATCCTCTAAGGTCATTTAATTTCCCTCTCTGACATCTCTTTTCTGTCCCAGTGCAATAGCAGCTAGGAAATGTGTCAAGCCTTAAATTTAGGAAACCGTATGTCTCAAATGTTCTGAGAGTACCTACTTAAAATGTCCTAGCTTTCTTTAATTTACTTGATCTTGCATTCTAGTTTGTGGTTTGGCACATTTAATCCCATACCTGGACTTCTAGGGAGTGACTGGCTCTAGAGAAAATGCTTGTAGAGCAGAACAGGCCACTTGGAAGGCCTGCTTCTTTGAAACCTTGCCTCTATACTCCCTACTTAATGACAAGCTGTCTAGCCCAGTCCTAGAAGAGTCATAAAGGAGTTCTTCCCTGAGTTTGGCTGTCAGAGCAGAGCCTATGGACAGCTGCAGGAAGGGGCAGCAGATGCTACTTTGGGTGTGGCTCAGAGAAGAGACCTAAGCAGCATGCACACTGACTGCATGCTGTCAGATTTACCTTGGAAAGCCCATTGTGATGTCACATGAAGTCACAGCCTGGAGGCAGAAAACTCATCGGCCGAGAAGAGCACCTGGCTGAAAAATGGCACCAATTTGGGGGATGGACATCCCACTGCCATCATGTATCAGCCTTTTATTATTATTTGTTTTTTTTATTTTGGGGCTTTGGATGCTGTTTTCTGGGAATCAGAGCTGGAAGCAGGTGCTAGCCAAGATGAACTCAGAGGTATGCGATGTAGCCCTCCCTTGAAACTCACTGGTCCCTGCTCCTGAGGCCACAGAAACTCCTATACTTTGGGCCAGGGAAGGAATTGGATGTGGGAAGAGGGAAGCAGAGGCAGTGCCCATGATGTCTTCCTATAGGTCACTATAAATCATTTTTCCTTCAATTCATTTCAACAGACCTTGAGCACCTGTTATATACGGCAGTGTAGTAGACATTGAGGAAGAATAAAAAGCTATCCCCACTTTCTAGGAGCTCGAGGGGAAGTGGGGGAGACAGATAGTCACATAACTTCAAGGAAAGAGAATGTGTTAAGAGTTAATAGATGTATAAATGTTGCTAAAGACATGGGAGGTAGACAGCATTTGAACTAGGGGCTCTATAAACTGCCGTCAGGGAGAGCTCAGGTTTGAGTATACTTCAGAGGAAGAGTGGGATTTGGAAGGTGGTTGGGGTGAATACATTGGAAAAAAGGCATGGGAAAGGGAAGAGTATTGGATATGTTTGAGGAGAGACTGTAGTCCTATGAGGACTGCATTCACCAATCTGGATGGAATATAGAACTGTAGGGACTCAGAGCGAGAAAAGGTTGAAAAGTTGACAGAGATCACATTGTAGTTTTGAACGCCAGGCTGAATAATTCATGTAAATAACACTCTGTGCAGTTTGAAAGATATCAAAGATTTTAAAGCCAGGCAAAAATGTGCTTAGATCTGTGCTTTAGAGCAATGCTTCTCAAACTTTAACATGCATATGTATCACCTGGGGGGTCTTGTTAAAAAGCAGATTCTGATATAGGAAGTCTGGGGTAGGGATTGAATTTCTACAGTTCTAACAAGCTCCCAGGTGATGCTGCTGCCCTTGGACCGGGACCACACATTAAGAGTGAAACTTTAAATACCTCCAGCAAGCTTTTATTATAGTTCTCTGGCATAGCTAGGCCATTTTAATGGTTTAGTGGGAAGAAGGGAGGAAATAAAAGAATAAGAGCAGTACGGTGAAAGGAGAACGTAGCCGGGCGGGGTGGCGGGACTCACGCCTGTAATCCCAGCACTTTGGGAGGTTGAGGCGAGTGGATCACTTGAGATCAGGAGTTCAAGACCAGCCTGGCCAACATGGTGAAACCCTGTCTGTACTAAAAATACTAAATTAGCCAGGCGTGGTGGCGTGCACCTGTAGTCCCAGCTACTGGGGAGGCTGAGACACGAGAATCACTTGAACCCAGGAGGTGGAATTTGCAGTGAGCTGAGATCACGCCACCGCACTCCAGCTTGGGCAACAAGAGGGAAACTCCGTCTAAAAAAAAAAAGAGAACATAAATTAATTCCTCAAATGTTTATCCCACCCCTCTCCCCCCATTTGCCCTCCTCTGTGCACTATTGATACAGCAATAAGTGGAAGAGATGGAAGTATCTGCTGTCAGGGATGTGAAAGTGGAGGTGGTCTTGGGGTGAACGTTTGCATGTGGAAGGTGATGCAAGACTCCCTTGCAAAGGAGGGAGAAGGGACTGAGTCTATTTTTCTTTATGCAAAGAGTCAATCATAAATATTCTCATCATTTTCTATAAGGACTACAGTCATCACGGCATTTCCAGTGCCTAGTATAATGCCTGGCATATTCGTAAGTGCTCTGGAGTTGTTTGTGAAATGAATAAAAGAGTTCTCAATCTTAACCCTGAATGACTCACAAGATGATAGTGTTTTAAACAACATAGGCAACATTAGACAGGCAAAGTTGTGAATGTGGTAGAAGGCAGAAAATCAACTATTGTATTGGAAGTGCTTGTAGAATTTATGTGGAGATATTCATCAAGCATCTGAAATTAATGGCCGAGACCTGTGATGTTCAATATTGTATCCACTAGTCATATGTGACCATTTAAATTTTTTATTTTTGAGACAGGGTCTCACTCTGTCACCCAGGCTGGGGTACAACTCACGGCTCACTGCAACCTTGAACTCTCAAGTTCAAGTGATTCTCCCACCTCAGCTTCCCAATTAGCTGAGACTACAGGCCTGTGCCATCATGCCTGGCTATTTTTTGTATTTTTTTGATAGAGACAGGGTATCACCATTGTGCCCAGGCTGGTCTCAAACTCCTAGGCTCAAGCAATCCACACACCTCAGCCTCCCAAAGTGCTGGGACTACAGGCATGAGTCACCACACCTGGCCATAAATTAATTAAAATTAAATAAAATTTAAAATTCAGTTTCTGGCTGGGCACAGTGGTTCACACCTGTAATCCCAGCACTTTGGGAGGCTGAGATGGGTGGATCACGTGAGGTCAGAAGTTGGAGACAACCCTGTCTCTACTGAAAATACAAAAATTAGCTGGGTATAGTGGCACGTACCTGTAGTCCTAGCTACTTGGGAGGCTGAGGCAGGAGAAGACCTGAACCTGGGAGGTGGAGGCTGCAGTGAGCCAGGATGGTGCCACTGCACTGCACTCCAGCCTGGATGACAGAGCAAGACACTGTCACAAACAAAGAGCACACACAGAACCCCCAAAGCTAATTGTGTCACTCTGCTAAAAGTAACTAAGCACACAAAAGTTCTCTGTACCCTGTTGTCTGCAGCAGCATTTTCAAACCGTTTTGACTCTCAAACTTCTTTCACTCTCATAATTTTGTCAACCTCCTTAGGAACTTAAGTATTTTGTCCATTTTTTCATAACATGTAAGTTATATTAGATAAATTTTATTTTAAAACAATAACTTTTTATAATTGGAAAGTTATTTGAACATCATCTTAAAGTGTAAAAGTCAAATGTCTGCTTTTTCTTCTGTAACAAGTGATGCATGACATTTAATTGACTTTAAGTATATTAGGTATGATAATTTTCACAACATTTTGGTATGAGAAATGGCAAAGGTTTTATTTTTATTTTTTGTTTTTTGTCTATATCAAACATAATCTGGCTTAAGCCTCCCTTTACCTAGGTTGGCAAAAAAATGTCCAGCCTTTGTATTGTATAAGAATTCCAGAGTTACTCGGGAGGCTGAGGTAGAAGAATCGCTTGAACCCAGGAGGTGGAAGTTGCAGTGAGCCAAGATTTCGCCATTGCACTCCAGCCTGGTGACAGAGCAAGACTCTGTCTAAAAAAAAAATTTCAGAGTTTCTGCAGTTTATCCAGAGTAGAAGTGGGTTAGGCCCTTAAGCCACAGGGATAGCTCTTGCTTTTCTTCTTAGCCGTCTGAAGGCAAAAACTGTGTCTCAACTCCTCTCTGCCAAGTTCTGTCTCCAGGGTCTTTGCTAAGGTCCCTAAACTGCTGCATCTGGGCTTTTAACACCAGAAGGGCTTGGGGACCCCCTACCCAGGGTCCTCCTACCCAGTGCACCTGAGGCCTCAGGACTGCTGGCATTTCAGGGAGCCAGCTTCCTTCCTGTCTCAACCCTCTGGGACCTTCAGCTTAAAATTTTCACAGATGTAGACTTATTTGAGCGTTGGTTTTTAGGTTCCTGACAATTGTTTCAGCCCTGAAGAACTAACTCCCTGCTGTGCATTAAGAGTTCCAAGACCCTATGAACAAAGGCCTGACTACCTTCTTTGGTACAGGGAAGCATGAATCTACTTTCTTTGTCAGAAAGATGCAGCAATAAAAATATAGTGTAAATTACTCAGGAAGTCACTCTGCCTCATAAAACAATGAATACAATTTCTTACTATGTATTTATACAATAATAAACTTTTTTGCTAACAAACACATTTTTATTAAGGTACAATTGAATAGCATAAAATGCACAGATCTTAAGTGTATAGGGTGATGAGTTTTGACAAATTTATATACCCATGTAACTAAACCCTGATCAAGATATGGCTGGGCATGGTGGCTCACACCTGTAATCCCATCACTTTGGGAGGCTGAGATGGGTGGATCACTTGAGCCTGGAGGGAAGAGGTTGCAGTGAGCCAGGACTGCTCCATAGTACTCCAGCTTGGGTGATGGAGCCAGACATTGTTTAAAAAAAAAAAAAAAAATTCTAATTGTCTCTTAAGTGTTATAAATTATTATTTACAGTCTGTTTGTTTAATTAAAGATCACAGATTAAAATGGATTTGTGTCTCTTAACTGTCTTCTATTTTTTTTTTTTTTTTTAAGTCGGGGTTTCACCATGTTAGGCTGGTCTTGAACTCCCAACCTCAGGCGATCTGCCTGCCTTGGCCTCCAAAGTGCTTGGATTACAGGTGTGCACCACCACCCCTGGCCTAACTGTCTTCTAATCTGTAAATTCTCCATCTTCATTCCTTTCTTTTATTTTATCCATTTATATGTTGAAGAAATGGGGCCGGGCATGGTGGTTCACACCTGTAATCCCAGCACTTTGAGAGTCTGAGGCGGGTGGATCACTTGAGGTCAGGAGTTCAAGATCAGTCTGGCCAACATGGTGAAACTCTGTCTCTACTAAAAATACAAAAAATTAGCCATTCGTGGTGGCATGTGCCTGTAATCTCAGCTACTTGGGAGGCTGAGCCAGGAGAATCGCTTGAACCCAGGAGGCAGAGGTTGCAGTAAGCTGAGGTCACACTACTACTGCACTCCAACCTGGGCAGTGGAGCAAGACTCCATCTCAAAAAATAAAAAATAAATAAAATGAATAATCTTTTTTTTGTTTGTAGAGTTGGGGTCTCACTATATTGCCCTGACTGGTCTTGAGTTTCTGGCCTCAAGCAAGTTGGCCTCCCACCCTGGCCTTTCAAAGTGCTGGGATTGCAGGCATGAGTCACCATACCCAGCCTACATGTCATTTTCTAAATGATCCTGATTCTGGAAAACACAATAGATTTTTCTATATTGACTTTCTACGTAGAGATTTTGCTAAGTTTGCTTATCAATTCTAATTATCCATCTGTAGATGTTTCCGGATATATTCTACACAATGATATTGTCTGCAAATAATAATTTTATTTCTTCCTTTCTGATTCTTATACCTTTTCTTTTTATCGTTTTATTGCATTGATTAGGACTACCTGTATAATGTTCAATGGAGATGGTATAGTGGGGATTCTTATTTTATGTAGAGGAAAGTTTTCAAGAATTTACCATTTATGTGTAATGTTTGCTATATGTTTTTTTGCAAATACTCTAACAAACTAAGGAAATTCCCTTTTATTTCCAGTCTGCAAATAGTTTTAGTATAAATGGGTGTTAACTTTCTTTTTTTTTTTTTTTTTGAGACAGTCTCACTCTGTTGCTGGTGCTGGAGTGCAGTGGCGTGATCTTGACTCACTGCAGACTCTGCCTCCTGGGTTCAAGCGATTCTTGTGCCTCATCCTCCTGAGTATCTTGGATTTCAGGCAAGTACCACCACGCCTGGCAATTTTTGTATTTTCAGTAGAGATGGGGTTTCGCCATTTTGGCTAGGCTAGTCTCAAACACCTGACCTCAGGCAATCTGCCCTCCTTCACATCCCAAAATGCTGAGATTACAAGCGTGAGCAACTGCGCCTGGCCAGGTGATAAATTTTATCAAGTGATTTTCATGTCTCTATGTGAGATGGTTATATGGTTTTCTTGTTTATTCTATCAATGTGCTGAATTACACAGAGTTTTGAAAATAAAACAACTATGAATTCTTAGAATAAATATAACATGTTCATGACACTTCTCTTTGTTTTCTTTTCTTTTTTTGAGATGAAGTCTCACTTTGTCACCCAGGCTGGAGTGCAGTGGTACAATCTCGGCTCACTGCAACCTCCACCTCCTGGGATCAAGTGATTCTTCTGACTTAGCCTTCCTAGTAGCTGGGACTACATGTGCTTGCCACCATACTCGGCTAATTTTTTGTATTTTTAATAGAGACAGGGTTTCATCATGTTGGACAGGTTGGTCTCGAATTCCTGACCTCAAGTGATCCACCTGCCTTGGTCTCCCAAAGTGCTGGGATTACAGCATGAGCCACTGCGCCTGGCAGATGCTTTTCATATATTATTGGATTCACTTTGCCGATATTTTGTTTAGGACTTTTGTATCTATGTCCATGAAAGTGATTGACTTATAATTTTTCTTTCTAATATTGTCCTTATGAGATTTTAGAATCAAGGTTATCCCTGCCTCCTAACATAGAAGGGGAAGTAATTCCTCTTTTTCACCTCATTGGAATGAGAGATACCCCAACACAAAATTATAAAGGTTTTTGATGTTTTATGCCAGAAACTTGGGACAAAACCAGATTATTCTTTATTATAACAAACACACATATATGAGAGAGAGAAAGAAAGAGAGAGAGATATTAAGAAATAGGCTCACAAAATTGTCAGGGCTTAACAAACCAGAAATCCTTAGGGCATAACGGAAACTCAGATAAGAGTTGATGTTGCAGTCTTGAGTCCAGAATCAGTCTAGGCTAGGCTAGAAACTCAGGTAAGGATTTCCTATTGCAGTCTTTAGGCAGGAAACCTCAGTCACTGCTCTTAAGGCCTTCAACTGATTGGATGATGCCCACCCACATAATGGACATTAATCTGCTTTAAGGTGTACTAATTCTAAAGGTTAAGCACATCTTAAAACTACTTTCACAACAACACCTAGACTAGCTTTTGAACAAACAACTGGGCACATAGCTTAGCCAAGTTAACATGAAATTAAGCATCACAATCCTATGTTTTCTTCTGAGAGTTTTATAGTTTTACAGCTCTTATATTTAGGTTTCAGTGTCATTTTGAATTAATTTTTGTAGATGGTGTGAATTAAGAGTCCAACTTCATTCTTTTGCATGTGGCTCTCTAGTTTCCAAGCACCATTTATTGAATAGTCTTGTTACCTTTATAGAAAATCAATTGATTTGTAGATATAAGGGTTATTTCAGGCCGGGCTCACGCCTGTAATCCCAGCACTTTGGGAGGCCGAGGCGGGTGGATCACGAGGTCAAGAGATCGAGACCATCCTGGTCAACATGGTGAAACCCCGTCTCTACTAAAAATACAAAAAATTAGCTGGGCATGGTGGCGCGTGCCTGTAATCCCAGCTACTCAGGAGGCTGAGGCAGGAGAATTGCCTGAACCCAGGAGGCGGAGGTTGCGGTGGGCCGAGATCGCGCCATTGCACTCCAGCCTGGGTAACAAGAGGATACTCCAACTCAAAAAAAAAAAAAAAAAAAATAAGGGTTATTTCTAGATTCAATTTGATTTCATAGATCTATATGTTTATCCTTAGGCCAGTACCACACTGTTTTGATTACTACAGCTTTGTAAGTTTTAAAATCAGGAAGTATGAGTCCTCCAACTTTGTTCTTTTTCCAAGATTATCTTGACTGTTCAGGGACCCTTGTAATTCCATATGAACTTTATGACCAGCTTTTTCATTTCTGTTAAAAAGGCTATTGAGATTTTGATAGGGATTATTCTGACTCTGTAGATTGCTTTGGGGAATATTGCCATTTTACCAGTATTAAATATTGCAATCCATGAACAAAGGATGTCTTTCCATTTATTTAGGTCTTCTTTAGTTTTTTAACAATGCTTTGTACCTTTCAGTGTACAATCTTGCACCTCCTTGATTAAATTTATTCCTGAGTATTTTATTCATATGGATGCTAAAAATGGAGTTGCTTTTATTATCTCTAGTAGGTTTCTTCTGGTTTCTTTGAAATATTCTGTATGTAAGATATGCCTTCTGTGGACACAGTTTTACTTATTCCTTTCTAATTTGGATGGCTT
>NW_022439831.1:0-8396 GCF_009761245.1 Sapajus apella
TTTTTTTTTTTTTTTTTGAGATGCAGTCTCGCTCTGTAGCCCAGGCTGGAATACAGTGGCGTGATCTCAGCTCCCTGCAACTTCCGCCTCCCTGGTCCCGGTTCCAGCGATTCTCCCACCTCAGCCTCCGAAGTAGCTGGGATTACAGGCACGCGCCACCACGTCCCGCTAATTTTTTGCATTTTTAGTAGAGACGGGGTTTCACCGTGTTGACCAGGATGGTCTCGATCTCTTGACCTCGTGATCCACCCGCCTCGGCCTCCCAAAGTGCTGGGATTACAGGCTTGAGCCACCGCACCCGGCCTAATCCCAGCACTTTGGGAGGCCGAGGCCGGTAGATCATTTGAGCCCAAGAGTTGGAGACCACCCTGACCACCATGACGAAACCCCGTCTGTAAAAATTAAAAAAAAAAAAAATTACGTGGGTTGGTGGCAGGTGCCTGTAATCCCAGCTACTCGGGAGGCTGAGGCAGGAGAATCGCTTGAACCCGGGAGGCGGAGGCTGTGGTGAGCCGAGATTCTACCACTGCACTCCGGCCTGGGCGACAGAGGGAGACTCCGTCTCAAAACAATATAAGAAAATAAATAAATAAAGGATAAAAAGAAAGCAAAGTTGGCCAGGCACGGTGGCTCACGCCTGTAATCCCAGCACTTTGGGAAGGTGACGCAGGTGGACCGTGAGGTCAGGAGATCGAGACCATCCTGTCCAATGTGGTGAACCCATCTCTACTAAAAACACAAAAACTAGCTGGGTGTGGTGGTAGATGCCTGTGATCCCAGCTACTCGGGAGGCTGAGGCAGGAGAATGGTTTGAACCCGGGAGGTGGAGGTTGCGGTGAGCCAAGATCACGCCGTAGGACTCCAGCCTGTCGACAAAGACACACTCCATCTCAAAAAAAAAGGGCCGGGTGCGGTGGCTCACGCCTGTAATCCAAGCATGTTGGAGGCCAAGGCGGGCGGATCACCTGAGGTCGGGAGTTCAAGACCAGCCTGACCAACGTGGTGAAACCCTGTCTTTATTAAAAAGCAAACAAACAAACACAAAGTCTCTCGGTGATGAACGCTGCCCGGAGCAGCCCCCTTCCTGGTGCAGTGTTTTGCTGGTGTGGATTTCCTTCGTGGCTGTGAACTTACCTCACGGAAGGGTGTTTGTTCAGACCCGGACCTGAGCCTGCAGTTTCTGGGAATCACCGGCTGGACATGGGCAGGACCGGCACATTCTGGGGGTACGGTCTGGTGCTCTTGTTCTGGGGTGGGGTGCCCTTCCCTCCTGCACCTGGACCACGTTCCTTCGGTGCACTCACTGCCCTTGAGGGAGGGGTGAGCTGCTTCCACCTCTGGCTGCTGTGAACCTGGCAGACTTTCTGTTTTTTGAGACGGAGTCTTGCTCTGTCACCCAGGCTGCAGTGCAGTGGCACGATCTCGGCTCACCACAACCTTCGCCTCCCGGGTTCAAGCGATTCTCCAGCCTCAGCCTCCCGAGTAGCTGGGATGACAGGCGTGTGCCACCACATCTGGCTAATTTTTGTATTTTTTTTTTTTTTTTGAGACAGAGTTTCACTCTTGTTACCCAGGCTGGAGTGCAATGGCGCGATCTCGGCTCACCGCAGCCTCCGCCTCCTGGGTTCAGGCAATTCTCCTGCCTCAGCCTCCCGAGTCGCTGGGACTACAGGCACGCGCCACCATGCCCAGCTCATTTTTTGTATTTTTAGTAGAGACGGGGTTTCACCATGTTGACCAGGATGGTCTCGATCTCTTGACCTCGTGATCCACCCGCCTCGGCCTCCCAGAGTGCTGGGATTACAGGCGTGAGCCAGCTCGCCCACCTCATTGTAGACTTTTGTTTCTTTCCTGCACAGAAACTTGGACAGAGGCTACTCGTCACGTTCCACAGCAACACGGCCCCCGCATGTGCCTCATAAGAAGCTGCGATTTTTTTTTTTTAGATGGAGCCTCTCTTTGTCACCCAGGCTGGAGTGCAGTGGCACAGACTCAGCTCACTGCACCCTCCTCCTTCTGGGTCCAAGTGATTCTCCTGCTGGGTATTCCGAGTAGCTGGGCTTACGGGCACGCGCCACCACACCCGGCTAATTTTTGTGTTTTTAGTAGAGATGGGGTTTCACCATAATGGCCAGGCTGGTCTTGAACTCCCAACCTCAGGCGATCTGCCCGCCCTGCATTCCCAAAGTGCTGGGATGAGGGGCCTGAGCCACCGGGCCCAGCCAAGGCTGCGATTGCTACTGTCCCTTGACATCAAGGGACACCCTGGTTTCAGTCAGGGAGGCTGGGGAGGAGGAAGCGTCCAGCCCCGTGGGGTGGACCCGTCAGAAATGCTCACAGGCGGGGGCTGAACTTCCTCTCCAGCCTCCTCCGAGGTCACAGGGCACCGCCCACTCCCACTCATCCCACCCACCCGGTCCTGGGGTGACTCCAACTGGACAGAGATCAGTGGAGGCCAGGCCGGTGTGTGGCGAGCTGGAGCCCCGTGGGGATGGCTCTGAGCCCAGATGTGCCTCCTCCACGGCTCCCTCCAGGGACGTCCCCACCCCAGCCCCGCGGAGTGCGACTGGGCCCTTAGAGGCACAGAGCCGGCCACCAGCAGCAGGCTGACACCCTTCGTGGGTCGCACAGTGCCTGGGAAGCTTCGGCCCCTCCGTCTGTGGTTTCCTTTTCTTTTTAAGACAGGGTTGTTGGGCGCAGTGACTCACGGCTTTAATCCCAGCACTTTGAGAGGCTGAGGTGGGCTGATCACGATTTCAGAAGCTAGAAACCAGCCCGGCCAACACAGTGAAACCCTGTCTCTGCTAAAAGTACAAAAAAATTGGCCGGGCGCGGTGGCTCAAGCCTGTAATCCCAGCACTTTGGGAGGCCGAGGCGGGTGGATCACGAGGTCAAGAGATCGAGGCCATTCTGGTCAACATGGTGAAACCCCGTCTCTACTAAAAATACAAAAAATTAGCTGGGCATGGTGGCGCGTGCCTGTAATCCCAGCTACTCAGGAGGCTGAGGCAGGAGAATTGCCTGAACCCAGGAGGCGGAGGTTGCGGTGAGCCGAGATTGTGCCATTGCACTCCAGCCTGGGTGACAAGAGCGAGACTTCACCTTAAAAAAAAAAAAAAGAGACAGGGTCATTCAGGCTGGAGTGCAGTGGTGCGATCACAGCTCACTGCAGCCTCCACATCCTGGGCTCAAGTGATCCTCCTGCCTTGGCCTCCCAAAGCGCTGGGATTACAGCCATGAGCCACCGTGCCCTGCCAGCCTTCTCTGGTTCCTCCTGGTGTAAAAAGGAACAGAGAGAAAGAGAAGGAGAGACAGAGACAGAGGGAAAGAGAGACAGAGAGGGAGAGAGACACAGAGAGAGGGAGACAGAGAGATACAGACAGACAGAAGAGAGAAACTGAGACAGAGAGACACAGAGAGAGGGAGACAAGACAGAGGAACAGGGACAGAAACAGAGACACTGAGACAGGGAGAGACAGGGAAACAGAGACAGAGGGAGAGAGAGATACAGAGAGACGGAGGAAGGCGAGAGACAGCCGATGTGTTCCCGACCTGGGAGTGCAGGTGACCGGCCCCTGGCTGTGCAGCTGCCTCTCAGCACTTCTCTGTGGGTTGAGGACTTTTCAAAACCAATACTTGGGGTAAAAGAAGCTTCCTATTCCGTCAGGACTCGTCAACAACACGCTGGACAGCTATGCCTTGAAAAACCCAGAAGTTAGGCCGGGCGCGGTGGCTCACGCCTGCAATCCCAGCACTGTGGGAGGCCGAGGCGGGCGGATCACGAGGTCAAGAGATCGAGACCATCCTGGTCAACGTGGTGAAACCCCGTCTCTACTAAAAAAATACAAAAACAATTAACCGGGCGTGGTGGTGCACACCTGTAGTCCCAGCTGCTCGGGAGGCTGAGGCAGGAGAATCACTTGAACCCCAGGAGGCGGAGGTTGCGGTGAGCCGAGATCGCGCCACTGCACTCCAGCCTGGGCGACAGAGCAAGACACTGTCTCAAAAAATAAGAAGAAAGAAAAAGGCCGGGCGCGGTGGCTCACGCCTGTAATCCAAGCACGTTGGAGGCCGAGGCGGGCGGATCACCTGAGGTCGGGAGTTCAAGACCAGCCTGACCAACATGGAGACACCCCGTCTAAAAAAAGAAGAAAGGAAAAACAAAATCCAGGAGAGATACGTTTCTAAGTTATTCATGGTAACAACAATGAAACAAGTGAGGTCAGCTGGTGACGCTTGGGGAAGACCGAGTTACCTCTCTTCACATTTGTGTTTTTCCTTCATTTTCATCTCTCAGACGGCCTGTCTGTTGGCTCACGGGAAAGGTTCCATCTTCGGAGTCCCGTGGAGACAGGACCCACGTGCCTGCGGACGAAAGTTTTGGGGAGAAGGATTATGGAGGCCTCGGGTCCACGTGTGGAAATCGTCATTTTTCTGGGAAAACACCAGCTGGCTTGGGAAGGAGCCACGGAGGTGAGAGAGCAGCTGCGTCTGCAAACCCTGCGAGGCGGCTCCCTCTGCCCCGGCGCGCCCGGCCGAAAGCCCAGCCCGGTGCCTGGCTGGCTGGGCAGATGACCCGGCCTCCTGCCTCCAGGGGTCATCCGGACTCCAGCCTCCCGGCCTGTCCCAAGAAGGGCCCTCCAACCCCCACATCCACCCTTGACCCCCCCATTCATTCCATCACCAGGGAGGTGTGGAATCCGTCGTCCCAGCTCCTCCCCATGGGAGGGGGTCTCCTCAGCTGCAAAACGAATCAGGAATTGGTTCTCACTCAGTTCTGGGGCTCAGAAATCCGAAATCAAGATGGGGTGGGACTTGGCTCCCTCGGGAGGCTCGGGAGGCCCCTTCCTGCGTCTCCCAGCTTTGGGCGGCGTCCGTCCCCACCTCCCGGGGGCCTCCCCTGGGTTCCTTTCCCCTCTGACAAGAACCCATGTCGCCTGGGCAACCCGGATGGTCCCCTCTCAGAACCCCACTCAGCCACGTCTGCAAAGGCCCTTTCTCTTTTTCTTCTTTTGAGACGGATTATCACACTTGTCGCCCAGGCTGGAGCGCAGCGGCGCCATCCCGGCTCACCGCCACCTCCGCCTCCCGGGTTCAAGCGATTCTCCTGCCTCAGCCTCCCCAGTAGATGGGACTACAGGTGCCCGTCACCATGCCGGGCTAATTTTCACATTTTTTTTTATTTTTTTATTTTTAGTAGAGATGGAGTTTCACCATGTTGGCCAGGCTGGTCTTGAACTCCTGACGTCAGGTGATCCACCCGCCTCAGCCTCCCAAAGTGCTGGGATTGCGGTGAGCCACCGCACCCGGCCTCATTAAGGCCCTTTTTTTTTTTTTTTTTTTTTTTTTTTTTTTTTTTTTTTTTTTGAGACGGATTTTTGCCCTTTTTACCCAGGCTGGAGTGCAATGGCGCCATCTCGGCTCACCGCAACCTCCGCCTCCTGGGTCTAGGCAATTCTCCTGCCTCAGCCTCCTGAGTAGCTGGGATTACAGGCACGCACCACCATGCCTAGCTGATTTTTGTATTTTTAGTAGAGACGGGGTTTCACCATGTTGACCAGGATGGTCTCGATCTCCTGACCTCGTGATCCACCCGCCTCGGCCTCCCAAAGTGCTGGGATTACAGGCGTGAGCCACCGCGCCCGGCCAGGCCCTTTTTCTAAACAGGGTCACATTCACAGGTTCTGGGCGTCACACCGTTTGGGGGTTGCGGTCCTGCCCACCACACCCATCTCTGCGTGGACCGACCTCTCCCCGGCCTCAGCCCTCCCTGTCTGGGCTCCTGACCTTGGCCACTGCTTCCTCCTGGACACCAGTCAGTCACGTGGGGACCCATAAAGTGCCCTTAGGGCGAAACCTGCACTCCTCCCACCAATCACTGGGGAGTGTCTCAACCACCTGGAAAGTGGCTGGAATTCAAAGCCAAGCCTCTCAGAAAAATGCAAGAGAAAAATTCAGGATGGGACATGGCGGCTAATGTGGTGGCTCACGGCCGCGGTCCCAGCTACTCTGTGGACGAGGTGGGAGGCTGCAGTGAGCCGTGATTGCGCCGCTGTGCTCCAGCCTGGGTGACAGAGCAAGAGTCTCAAAGCAAAATAAAATGTTTTTAAATTAAGGGCCGGGAGGCCGGGCGCGGTGGCTCAAGCCTGTAATCCCAGCACTTTGGGAGGCCGAGGCAGGTGGATCACGAGGTCGAGAGATCGAGACCATCCTGGTCAACACGGTGAAACCCCGTCTCTACTAAAAATGCAAAAAATTAGCTGGGCATGGTGGCGCGTGCCTGTAATCCCAGCGACTCAGGAGGCTGAGGCAGGAGAATGGCTTGAACCCAGGGGACAGAGATTGCAGGGAGCTGAGATCACACCACTGCACGCCAGCCTAGGTGACAGAGCGAGACTCCATCTCAATTAAAAAAAAATAAATAATAATTAATTAATCACTGGGTAGCTCCTATTTTTATTTGCTAAATCAGGCCGCCCTCGAGGGGTGGTCCTGAAAAGCCTCTCCTTGGGAAGCAGAAGGGGACTCTCGGACTAAGCAGAGCAGGGGAGTTTTTTTTGGGGGGGTGGGGGGCAGGGGGAGTCCCCGGCTGTGCCTGTGGGTCAGGAAAGGCTTTCCAGGGAAAGGACCAGAAAAACGGGGTCTTCAAGTCTTAAATCAGTCACGGGCTTTATTTTGTAAACAAAGACCAAGTTCCCAGACCTGACCTCGGTCCAGACTGGCGTCTTGCCAGGGGAGGGCTCAGGAGGGGGCGGGCGTTGGGCCAGGCTCCGTGCTTGTTTACAGCCCTGGAGGGGCTTTGAAGCCAGCTGGCCCTGCTGGGCCTCATCCGCTGTCTGTCCTCATTCCGCACGTAGCTTCAGACCCCCACGGAGGACCTTCCAAGCCTGTTGCCAGGTGGGAGCTCTTTGACACTGGGCGGTTCTGAGTCCCCCATCCTTAGCCATCCCTGGGAGGGGTTCTCCCAGAGTGAAGCCCTCAGCCCCAGACCCCTTTATCACAAGTCCTGGGCCTCTGCCCCGGGCCTCTGTCCAGCATCTTCCTGTCCTGGCTGGGCCCAGCCTCCTCCCTGGATGGGGTTTCTCTGCCCCTGCCCACCCTGTGCTGGCCCCTCAGTGACCCACATCACTGTGGTTCTTTTTTTTTTTTTTTTGAGATGGAGTTTCACTCTCGTGTGAAACCCCTAGGCTGGAGTGCAATGGTCTGATGTCGGCTCAAGGTAACCTCTGCCTCCTGGGCTCAAGCAATTCTCCTGCCTCAGCCTCCCGAACTGCAGGCGCACGCCACCATACCCGACTGATTTTTTTTGTATTTTTAGTAGAGATGGGGTTCACCTTGTTAGCCAGGATGGTCTCCATCTCCTGGCCTCGTGATCTGCCCACCTCGGCCTCCCAAACTGCTGGGATTACAGGCGTGAGCCACCTCGCCTGGCTACCCGGTCGACAGTTTTAAGCATTTTCACAAACTGTGCAACCATCATCCCCATGGCCACTCTGAGAACAATTTCATCACCCAGAAAGCAGCCCCGTCCTGGTCAGCCATCACTCCCCTTCCCCTCCCCAGCCCCTGGCGCCTATGCTTCCCCTCCCTGTCTCTGTGGATGGGCCTGTCCTGGACATTTCATAGAAATGTGATCACACACTGCGTGGCCTTTTTTAAAAAAATTTATTTATTTAGTTTTTTGAGACGAGGTCTCACTATGTTGCCCAGGCTGGAGCGCAGTGGCTATTCACAGGCGTGATCCCACTACTGATCCACGGGAGTTTTGACCTGCTCTGTTTCCAACCTGGGCCGATTCACCCCTCCTTAGGCAACCTGGTGGTCCCTCACTCCCGGGAGGTCACCACATTGATGCTGAACTTAGCACGGACACCCCATCGTCATAGCGCACTACAGCCTAGAACTCCTGGGCTCAAGTGATCCTCCAGCCTCAGCCTCCCAAGTAGCTGGGCCTACAGGCACGCACCACCGCGCCCGGCCGTTTTTTTTTAAGACCGGGTTTCACCATGTTGGTCAGGCTGGTCTTGAACTCCCGACCTCAGGTGATCCGCCCGCCTTGGCCTCCAAAGTGCTTGGATTACAGGCCTGAGCCACCACGCCCAGCTGGCCATTTGTTTTTTGACACAGTTCTGGCTCTGTCGCCCAGGCTGCATGCAGTAACACGATCTGGGCTCACTGTAACCGCCACCTCCTGGGATTACAGGCATCCACGATCAGACCCGGCTGATTTTTGTATTTTTAGTAGAGAAGGGGTTTCTCCACGTTGGCCAGGCCGGTCTGGAACCCCTGACCTCCCGTGATCCGCCCACCTCGGCCTCCCAAAAGCAACCACTTTATTTATATAACTATGTCCAAATGGTGTTTATACAAACAAATTATTCATTTTTCTGAGATTC
>NW_022439832.1:0-8395 GCF_009761245.1 Sapajus apella
GCTTTTTTTTTTCCTCTCCATTTGCTTGGTAAATCTTCCTCCATCCCTTTATTTTGAGCCTTTGTGGATCCTTGCACGTGAGATGGGTTTCCTGGATACAGCACACTGATGGGTTTTGTCTTTTTATCCAATTTGCCAGTCTGTGTCTTTTGATTGGGGCATTTAGTCCATTTACATTTAGGGTTAATATTGTTATGTGTGAATTTGATACTGCCATTTTGGTGCTAGCTGGCTGTTTTGCCCTTTAGTTGAGCTGTTACTTGTTGTTCCTTTATATGTGTAGAGCCTCTTTCAGGAGCTCTTGTAGAGCTGGCCTGTTGGTGACGAAATCTCTGAGTACTTGCATGTTCCCAAAGGATTTTATTTTTCCTTCACTTATGAAGCTTAGTTTGGCTGGATAGGAGATTCTGGGTTGAAAGTTCTTTTCTTTAAGGATGTTGAATATTGGCCCCCATTCTCTTCTGGCTTGTAGGGTTTCTGCTGAGAGATCTGCTGTGAGTCTGATGGGCTTCCCTTTATGGGTAACCCGACCTTTCTCTCTGGCTGCCCTTAGTATTTTCTCCTTCATTTCGACCCTGGTGAATCTGACGATCATGTGCCTTGGGGTTGCTCTTCTTGACGAATATCTTTGTGGTGTTCTCTGTATTTCCTGGACTTGAATGTTTGCCTGCCTTGCTAGGTTGGGGAAGTTTTCCTGGATAATATCCTGAAGAGTATTTTCCAGCTTGGATTCATTCTCTTCGTCGCATTCGGGTACACCTATCAAACGTAGATTAGGTCTTTTCACATAGTCCCACATTTCTTGGAGACTTTGTTCATTCCTTTTTACCCTTTTTTCTCCAGTCTTGCCTTCCCGTTTTATTTCATTGAGTTGATCTTCGACCTCTGATATCCTTTCTTCTGCTTGGTCCATTCGGCTGTTGATACTTGTGCATGCTTCACGAAGTTCTCGTGTTGCGTTTTTCAGCTCCTTCAATTCACTTATATTCCTTTCTATTTTGTCCATTCTTGTTAGCATTTCGTCAAATCTTTTTTCAAGGTTCTTAGTTTCTTTGCATTTGGTTAGAACATGTTCTTTTAGTTCACAGAAGTTTCTTACTACCCACCTTCTGAAGTCTGATTCTGTCATTTCATCACACTCGTTCTCCATCCAACCTTGTTCCCTTGCTGGTGAGGAGTTGTTATCCCTTGTAGGAGGAGAGGTGTTCTGGTTTCGGGTGTTTTCATCCTTTTTGCGCTGGTTTCTTCCCATCTTTAAGGATTTATCCACCTGTCGACTTTGTAGTTGATGGCTTTCAGATTGGGTCTCAAATCTTTCAGATTGACGTTCTGTTTGTTGATGATGAGGTTATTTCTGTTTCTTGGTTTTCCTTCTGACAGTCTGGCCCCCCTGCTGTAGGTCTGCTGAGGTTCACTCCAGGCCCTGCTTGCCTGGGGTTCACCTGCAGCAGCTGCTGAACAGCAAGGGTTGTTACCAGTTTTCTTCTTCTGCTATCTTTGTCCCAGAAGGATACCTGCCTAGTGTCAATCTGATCTCTCATTTATGAGGTGTCTTTATGGATATATAGGGGTCAGGGAGCTGCTTGAGGAGACGGTCTCTTCTTTATAGGAGCTCAAATGGTGAGCTGCGAGCTCTGTTGTTCATTCAGAGCTGCTAGGCAGGTACTTTTAGGTCTGCTGCAGCAGAACTCATAAACTGCTTTTTGTTCCCAGGTGCTCTGTCCCAGGGATTTAGGGCTTTATTTATGAGTTTCCGTTATGCTGCCGCCTTCTTTTTTTTTTTTTTTTTTTCCTTCAGACCTGCCCAGCCCAGCAAGGAGGCAGCCTAGTCACTGTCGGCCTATAGCAGCTTTGCTGAGCTGCTGTGGGCTCCGCCCCGCTGCCGAGTGAACTTCCCTGCAGTCCTGTTTATATGGGTGTAGTTAGAACTGCTTTGGCGATGGTGGCCCGCCTCTGTTGGGGCGGAGTCTCTGCTGTGGCGGGTTGCCTTGGCAACGGCGGGCTGCCTCAGCAATGGCGGATTGCCTTGGCAACGGCGGGCTGCCTCGGTAATGGCGGACGAACCTCCCCCACAAAGCTGGACCGTCCCGGGTTCAGCTGTGCTTGCTGTGAAACTCTCAATCCAGAGTTTCTGGTTGCTGTTCTTTTGTGGGGGTGGGACCAGCCGAGCCTGATCGCCTGGCTCCCTGCCTCAGAGCCTTTTTTAAGTTGGTGTTCCGGTCGCCTGTTGAAGAGGCGCCAGGGTCTGTTTATTTACCCCTGTGGCCAATCACTGCGCTGGCTTAAACAGCGGCACTGAGGTTTGTGGGGCTTTTTTTTCTTTTTTTTGCCCTGGAATCTACTGTCCTGGTTCTCTGCTCAGTCCCCTTTTTGAACCAGCATATGGGCGACTTCCCGTGGCTCCAATCGCCAGCCTAAAGGGCCCCCGGACCAGTGTATTTTGTATGGAGAACCGCTGCTCTGGGGCGCTGACAAAGCAGCTGCCCGGGGCAAAGCGGTGGCGCTGGCCGGCACAGCCGCGCTGGCGACCGTGGAGCTCCTCTGCCAGGGAATTTCCTAGCCTGTGGGCAATAAAAACACGGCGTCCACTCACCCTCTGCGCTTTCACTGGGAGCTGCAATCCTGAGCTGTTCCTAAACGGCCATCTTCTCATTTTCATATTTTTATTAGAGATGGGCTTTCACCATGTTGGTCAGTTTGGTCTGGAACTCCTGACCTCAAGTGATCTGCCTGCCACAGCCTCCCAAAGTGCTGGGATTACAGGGTTGAGCCACCGCACTGCACCTGGCCAATGCCCAGCTTTTTAAAAATTTTTTATTCTGAGTGTTGTTTTGTCACCCAGGCTGGAGTGCAATGGTGCAATCTCAGCACACTGCAACCTCCGCCTCCTGGGTTAAAGTGATTCTGCTTCTTCAGCCTCCTGAGTAGCTGGAATTATAGGCACCCGTCACCATGCCTGGCTAATTTTTGTGTTTTTTTAGTAGAGACGGGGTTTCACCATGTTGGCCAGGCTTGTCTTAACCTCCTGACCTCAGGTGATCTGCCCGCCTTGGCCTCCCAAAGTGCTGAGATTATAGGCATAGGCCACTGTGTCCGGTCAAAATTTTAAATTATTTTTCTAGAGACTCAGTCTCCCTATGTAACCCAGTCTGTTCTTGAGCTCCTGACCTCAAATAGTCCTCGTGCCTTGGCCTCCCAAAACTCTGGATTCACAGGCAGGAGCCACTACATGTAGCCTAATTTTTTTTTTTTTTTTTTTTTGAGATGGAGTCTTGCTCTGTTGCCCAGGCTGAAGTGCAGTGGCATGATCTCGGCTCACTGCAACCTCTGCCTCCTGTGTTCAAGGGATTCTCCTGCCTCAGCCTCTGGAGTAGCTGGGATTACAGACTTCTGCCACCATGCCCACCTAATTTTTGTATTTATAGTAGGGACGGGCTTTCACCATATTGGCCAGGCTGGTCTCAAACTGACGTAGTGATCCGCCCATGTTGGCCTCCCAAAGTGCTGGAATTACAGGCATGAGCCACCATACCTGGCACCTAATTCCTTTTCACTTGTCGTGGATGGAGCTATGGAACATTTCCCCAGAATACATGCTGGCCTCATCAGAACGTTGGGGTTTGGGTTCCTAAGAGATGGCTCCTCTGTTTGTGCTTCACACCCAAACAATCCATCTCAGCCCACTGTCAGAAATCTTCCAGGAATGACAGTGGCTGTAGTCTAGCAGGAAAAACACTGAAGTGGGAGTGAGAAGACCCCCGGGACTCTTGACTCAAGCACTAACAACTTAATATGGCATTGGGATGAAAAGAAGCTGGAGCGACCACCCTGTAATTCCAGCACTTTGGGAGGTCGAGGTGGGAGGATTGCTTGAGCCCAGGAGTTTAAGAGCAGCCTGGGAAACATAGAAAGACCCCATCTCTACAAAAAATAATCAAAAAATTTCCCAGGTGTGGCTGTGTCCGCCTGTAGTCCCAGCTCCTCGGGAGGCTAAAGTGGGAGAATCACTTGAATCCTGGAAGTCAAGACTGCAGTGAGCCAAGATCATGCCACTGCACCCAATCTTGGGCTTCGAAGTGAGACACTGTCTCAGAAAAAAATTAAAAAAAAAGGTGGAGTTTTGTTTTCGCCTATGTAAAAGGTGAATGATATTATCGCCTTCAGAGAGTTACTATGAGGATGGAAATAGAATTATTTCTTTTTCCTCTCATTTTAGAAATACAATGAGGTAGGCATAGTGGCCAGGTGAGGCGGCTCATGCCTGTAATCCCAACACTTTGGGAGGCTGAGGTGGGAGGATCACCTGAGGTCAGGTGTTCAAGACCAGCCTGGCCAACATTGTGAAACCCTGACTCCACTAAAAGTACAAAAATTAGCCCAGCATGGTGGCATGTTCCTACAATCCTAGCTACTTGGGAAGCTGAGGCAGTACAATTGCTTGAACCCAGGAGGCGGAGGTTGTAGTGAGCTGAGATCATCCCAGCCTGGGAGACAGAGAAAGACTCCATCTAAAACAAAACAAAACAAAACAAAACAAAACAAAACAAAACAAAACAAAACAAAGCAAAACAAAAACCAGGTGTGGTGGCTCACGCCTGTAATCCCAGCACTGTGGGAGGCTGAGGAAGGTGGATCACCTGAGGTCAGGGGTTTAAGAACAGCCTGACCAAGATGCAGAAACCCCATCTCTACTAAAAATACAAAATTAGCCAAGCATGGTGGCACATGCCTGTAATCCCAGCTTCTTGGGAGGCTGAGGCAGGAGAATCGCTTGAACCTGGGAAGCGGAGGTTGCAGTGAGCTGAGAGTGCACTCCAGCACGGACAACAAGAAGGAAACTCCATCTCAAAAATAATAAGAATAATGAGATAGGCAAGTGCAAAAGATAATGTCAGGTGACACCTGCGCTGCCACTTAGTACCACTTTGAGTCCGGACAGATGACGTACGTCTCAGTGCCTCAGTTTTTCCGTCTGTCAAATAGGAACCATATGAGGATATACCCCTAAGATGATACTCAAGGCTAAATAATGTAACCCGTGAACTTGCCTAGACCAGCACCTCCTGCATTTTAAATACTCTTCCTTTCTGGCTGTTGCTACTGTTACTATTTTACTAACTGGATTGATTTCTAGCCTGCAAAAAAAGGATCAGAAGTTTGTGAACAAGACCATGACTCCTTACCAACTGATTAATAACCCCACTTTTTCCTTTTCTTTCTTTCTTTGTTTCTTTTGTTTTCTCTGGTAGAAAGAGGTGGAAAGGGAACTTTCCGGATACATTTTACATATACATATATTTTATTGCATTTAGGTTTGCGGTATATGTGAAGAACATGCAAGGCTGTTGCATAGGTACATATGTGGCAATGTGGTTTGCTGCCTTCCTCCCCATCACCTATATCTGCCATTTCTCCCCATGTTATCCATCTCCAACTCCCTACCCCCCTAGTTACTGTCCCTCCCCTAGTTACCCCCAACAGGCCCCAGCGAGTCATGCTCCCCTCCTTGTGTGATGGGTTCTCATTGTTCAACATCCACCTATGTGTGAGAACATACGGTGTTTAATTTTCTGTTCTGTCATTTTGCTGAGAATGATGGTTTCCAGGTTCATCCATGTCCCTAGAAAGGACAAGAACTCATCACTTTTTATGGCTGCATAGTATTCCATGGTGTATATGTGCCACATTTTTCCTGTCCAGTCTATCATTGATGGGCATTTGGGTTGATTCCAGGTCTTTGTTATTGTAAACAGTGCTGCAGTGAACATACGTGTTCATGTGTCCTTATAGTAGAACGATTTATTATCCTTTGGATATATACCCAATAATGGGATTGCAGAGTCAAATGAGATTTCTATATCTAGGTCCTTGAAGAAGCGCCACACTGTCTTCCACAATGGTTGAATTAATTTGCCCTCCCACCAACAGTGTAAAAGTGTTCCTATTTCCCCACATCCTCTCTGGCATCTGTTGTCTCTAGATTTTTTAATGATCACCATTCTAACTGGTGTAAGATGGTATCTCAATGTCGTTTTGATTTGCATTTCTCTAGTGACCAGTGATGATGAGAATTTTTTCATGTTTATTGGCCTCATGTATGTCTTCTTTTGTAAAGTGTCTGTTCATATCCTTCACCCACTTTTGAATGGGTTTGCTTGTTTTCTTGTAAATCTGTTTTAATTCTTTGTGGATTCTGGGTATCAGTCCTTTGTCAGATGGGTATTTTGCAAAATTTTTTTCCCATTCTGTTGGTTGCTGATTTGCTTTAATGATTGTTACTTTTGCTGTATAGAACCTGTGGAGTTTGAATAGGTCCCATTTGTCTATTTTGGCGTTTGGTGCCAGTGCTTTTGGTGTTTTAGTCATGAAGTCCTTTCCTATGCCTATGTCCTTTATGCTTTTGCCTAGATTTTCTTCTAGGGTTTTTATGGTGTTAGGTCTTATGTTTAAGTCTTAGTCCATCTGGAGTTAATTTTAGTATAAGATGTCAGGAAGGCGTCTAGTTTCTGCTTTCTGCACATGGCTAGCTAGTTTTCCCCACACCATCTATTAAAAAGGGAATTCTTTCCCTGTTGCTTGTTTTTGTCAGGTTTGTCAAAGATCGGATGGTTGTATATGTGTGGCGTTGCCTCCGAGGCCTCTGTTGTGTTCCATTGGTCTATATCTCTATTTTGGAACTAGTACCATGGTGTTTTGATTACTGTAGCCTTGTGGTAGAGTTTGATATGATGGGGTCTTCTATATACAATCATGTTGTCTGCAAATAGAGACATTTTGATTTCCCCCTCTCCTAATTGCATTCCCTTTATTTCTTTTTCTTGCCTGATTGCTCTGGCTAGCACTTCCAATACTATATTGTATAGTAGAGGTGAGAGGGGGCATCTTTGTCAAGTGGCAGATTTCAAAGGGAATGCTTCCAGTTTTTGTCCATTCAGTATGATATTGGCTGTTGGTTTGTCATAAATACCTTTTATTATATTGAGGTATGTTCCCTCAATACCTAGTTTATTGAGAGCTTTTAGCGTAAAGGCTTGCTGAATTTTGTCAAAGGACTTCTCTTCAATCAATTGAGATAATCATGTGGTTTTTGTGTTTGGTTCTGTTTATGTGCTGAATTATGTTTATAGACTTCCATATGTTGAGCCAGCCTTGCATCCCTGGGTTGAATTTTTTTTTTTCCAGACAGAATCCCCCTCCTCCTCCCCCTCCCCCTCCCAGGCTCAAGCGAGTCTCCTGTTCAGTCTCATGAGTAACTGAGATTACAGACACCCACAACTAGGTCCTGCTAATTTCTGTATTTTTAGTAGAGACGGGGTTTCACCATGTTGGCCAGGCTAGTCTCAAACTCCTGACACCAGGTGATCCACCCACCTAGGCCTCCCAAAACTCTGGGATTACAGGCATGTGCCACCGCCCTCATCCCATAACTCCAGTTTCTTTTTACCCGCTTTGATTGTGGAACTTGGCATGACACCCAGATTCTCATAGTGCAAATTGTCCTCCTCAATTATAACTGCAAGTTTGTTTTCACAAAAGAAAAACAAAACAAGATAAACACAAATTGAAATGGCTAGTCATTTCTCTGGACAAAAAGATAAGTATGGACAGGTGCAGTGGCTCATGCCTGTAATTCCATACATTGAGAGGCTGAGGTGTTCAGATCACTTGAAGCCAGGAGGTCGAGACCAGCCTGACCAACATGGTGAATCCCCCTCTCTACTAAAATACAAAATGAGCCAGGTGGTGTGGCATGTGCCTGTAGTCCCATCTACTCAGGAAGCTGAGGCAGGAGAATTGCTTAACCCAGGAGGCAGAGGTTGCAGTGAGCAGAGATCATGCCACTGCACTCAAGCTTGGGCAACAAGATCAGAACTCCATCTCAAAAAACAAAAAAAAGTAATGTGACTGCTATTTTCTCATTATGATCACAAAGTTCATGTGGAAAAGCTAAGCATATGAAAAATAGAGTTAAAGTTTTAAAAATTACGTCACATTGGATCAGCAAACCTTTTTTTTCTCTTGAGACAGACTAGGTCTTGCTATTGCCCAAGCTGGTGTGCAGTGGCACAATCACAGATGACGGCAGGCTTGACCGCGTGGGCTCACTCTGTGCTCTTGCCTCCGGAGGAGCTGGGACTACAGGTGCACATCCCTACGTCCAGTTATTTTTTTTTTAATTGTTTTTGTAGAGGAGGAGTCTCACCATGTTGCCCAGGCTAGTCTCGAACCCTTGGCCTCAAGTGATCCTCCCACCTCATCCTTCCAAAGTGCTGGAATTACAAGCATGACATTATTTGGAGACAGGGTCATTACAGAGGTCATCAAGTTAAAATGGGGCATGAAGGTGGGGCCCTGATCCCATATAACTGGTGTCCTTACTAAAAGGGATGTTTGT
>NW_022439833.1:0-1700 GCF_009761245.1 Sapajus apella
GCTGGAGTGCAATGGTGCTATCTCGGCTCACTGCAACCTCTGCCTCCCGGGATCAAGCAATTCTCTTGCCTCAGGCTCCCGAGTAGCTGGGACTACAGGTGCGCACCACCATGCCCAGCTAATTTTTGTATTTTTTTTTTTTTTTTGAGACAGAGTTTCACTCATGTTACCCAGGCTGGAGTGCAATGGCGCGATCTCGGCTCACCGCAACCTCCGCCTCCTGGGTTCAGGCAATTCTCCTGCCTCAGCCTCCTGAGTAGCTGGGATTACAGGCACGCGCCACCATGCCCAGCTAATGTTTTGTATTTTTAGTAGAGACGGGGTTTCACCATGTTGACCAGGATGGTCTCGATCTCTTGACCTCGTGATCCACCCGCCTCGGCCTCCCAAAGTGCTGGGATTACAGGCTTGAGCCACCGCGCCCGGCCTAATTTTTGTATTTTTAGTAGAGACGGGGTTTCACCATGTTGACCAGGATGGTCTCGATCTCTTGATCTCATGATCCACCCACCTGGGCCTCCCAAAGTGCTGGTATTATAGGTGTGAGCCACCGTGCCTGGCCAAGCTTACTTATTTTTTAAATTTGGCTTAATAGAGAGAATCAAATATGAAGTTAAAAGACAAACCACAGACTTAAAGAAGTGTTGCAATACATCTTATAAGGATTAATATCCAGAATATTTATACTGATAAGCAATGACAAAAAAGACAAAAGATGAGCAAATAACAATAACAGGCAATTGTGAGGAGGGAAAACTTGAATCGACAGTATAGATGTGGAAAATGCTCACCATCATCAGCATTTGAGGAAGTGTATTTTAAAACCAGAAGAATTCTACAACTTTTTATATTTTTTAATTCTTTTTTCTTTTTTTAACAAATACTGACTGCCAGTGAAGGAAAGTCATGTAGAGGAATCTGATCATTTTTTTTTTTTTGAGACTGAGTTTCACTCTTGTTGCCCAGGCTGGGGTGCAATGGCTCATCTTGGCTCACCACAACCTCCGCCTCCAGGGTTCAAGTGATTCTCCTGCTTCAGCCTCCCAAGTAGCTAGGACTATAGGCATGCGCCACCATGCCCGGCTAATTTTTTTTATTTTTAGTAGAGATGGGGTTTCTCCATGTTGGTCAGGCTGGTCTCGAAAACTCCCGACCTCAGGTGATCCTCCCGCCTCAGCCTCCCAAAGTACTGGGATTGCAGGCGTGAGCTACCGCGCCTGACCTTCTACAACTTAATAGCAAACCATTGCTATAGCATGCAAGTTTGTATGGTCCTCACAAAAAAACTACTTATTTAAAACAAAAACAACAACATGGCCGGGCGCGGTGGCTCACGCCTGTAATCCTAGCACTTTTGGAGGCCGTGGTGGGCGGATCACTTGAGGTTGGAAGTTTAAGACCAGCCTGACCAACATGGAGAAACCTGGTTCCTACTAAAAAAATACAAATTAGCTGGGCAAGGTGGGGCATGCCTGTAATCCCAGCTACTGGGCAGGCTGAGGCAGAAGAAATGCTTGAACCTGGAGGCAGAGGTTGTGGTGAGCCGAGATCGCGCCATGTCACTCTAGCTGGGCAACAAGAGTGAAATTCCATCTAAAACAAACAAAACAAAACAAAAAAACCCCGAAGAAACAACAACAACAAAAACAACACACACACACACACACACACACACACACACACACACACACACACACACA
>NW_022439833.1:1710-8395 GCF_009761245.1 Sapajus apella
ACACACACACACACACACACACACACACACACACACACACACACACAGAGATACCATTCCACATCAATCAGATGGACATGTGTTATATAACACTAAGTATTGATGGAGATGTGGGAAATGGAAATTCTAGACAAAACTTTCCAGAATGCCGGCTAGGCACCATGGCTCAAGCCTGTAATCCCAGCACTTTGGGAGGCTGAGGCAGGCAGATCACCTGAGATCAGGAGTTTGAGACCAAACTGGTCAACTCAGCAAATCCCTGTCTCTACTAAAAATACAAAAATTAGCTGGGCGTGGTGGCAGAGACCTGTAATCCCAGCTACTCAGTAGGCTGAGGCACAAGATTTGCTTGAACCCCAGGAGGCTGAGGCTGCAGTGAGCCAAGATTGCACCACTGCACTCCGGCCTGAGTGATAGAGTGAGGCTTGATCTGGAAAAAAATAAAATAAAATAAACAAACAAACAAAAACAACTTTCCAGAATGTTTTCCCAGCCAGGCACGGTAGCTCACACCTGTAATCCTAGCAGTGTGGGAGGTTGAAGCAGGAGCATGCCTTGAGCCCAGGAGTTTGAGATCATCCTGGGAAATATAGTGAGACCTTATCTCTACAAAAACAACAAAACAAACCCCCAAAACACCCCGAATGCTTCCCCATCTATAAATGTCAATTTAAATAATGTCCCTAGTTTAATTTTAAGACTGCACACAGGCAAAATCTCAATTTCTCAAATAGTGCCTTAAAGCTATTAAACCATTGCATAATTTCCAACAAAGCCCATTGACTATCCCATAAATCAACTGGTTTTTCCAAAAGAACCACAATATTATGCTCTCTGGTACAAAATGACCTTTTTAATCTTTCATCAGAGAACAGACAGAAACTTTAGTTAATCACCATTCAAAGTTGTTTTCCTTATTCCAAACAAACTAAAAAAGATGTAAGTCTTGGTATTACAGAAGAGCTCATAATAATAATTAAAACATATTAATTGCTACATGAAATGAATAAAAGAGATTGCTCTTGGGAGCCCATTCAAACACCACTTTATTCACAGAACCCAGATGGTTGCTATGGTTTTAATGTATGTGTCCCTCCAAAATTCATACCTTGGAATCTAATACCCAATGTGATAGAATTAAGAGGTGGGGCCCTTTTGGGAAGTGATTAAGTCATGAGCTCTCCATCATCAGGAATGGGATTAGTGCTCTTATAAAAGAGATTGAACTGGGTGTGGTGGCTCACGCCTGTAATTCTAGCACTTTGGGAGGCTAAGGCGGGCGGATCACCTGACATCAGGAGTTCGAGACCAGCCTGGCCAACATGATGAAACCCTGTCTCTACTACTGAGGAGGCTGAGGCAAGAGAATCACTTGAACCCAGGAAGAGGAGGTTGTAGTGAGCCAAGATCATGCCATTGCACTCCAGCCTGGGTGACAGAGCAAGACTCCATCTCAAAACAAACAAACAAACAAACAAACAAACAAAAAGAGACTGAAGGGAGCTTCCCTAGTCCTTTATTGTTTGTTTTGTTCTCTTCTTGTGGCTTGTTTTTGTTTTTGTTTTTGTTTTCTGATGGAGTATCTCTCTGTTGCCCAAGCTGGAGTGCAGTGGCGTAATCTCAGTTCACTTCAACCTCTGCCTCCTGGGTTCAAGCGATTCTCCTGCCTCATCCTCCCAAGTAGCTGGGATTACAGGCACCAGACACCATGCCCAGCTAATTTTTGTATTTTTAGTAGAGATGGGGTTTCACCATGTTGACCAGACTGGCCTGCCTTGGCCTCCCAAAGTGCTGAGATTATAGGCATGAGCCACTGCACTTGGCCCCTAGTTCCTTTTGCCATTCTGCCATGTGGAACAGCAACAACATACCACGTTGGAAGCAGAAACCAGATCCTCATCAGACATCAAATCTGCTGGCACCTTAATCTTAGACCTTCTAGCCCACAGAACTGTGAGCAATAAATTTCTGTTCTTTATAAATTACCCAGTTCCAAGTAATTTGTTATGGCAGCACATATGGACTAAGACAGTGGCCAACAGTACACCTTTAGGAATTGATGTGAAAGTTGTAAACACAATAAAGTTGAAACTACTAAATATATCTAACAACATGCTACATAAAGAAACAGGAAGGGCTGGGCTCAGTGGCTCACACCTGTAATCCCAGTGCTTTGTCAGGCCGAGGTGGGTGGATCACTTGAGGTCAGGAGTTCGAGACCAGCCTTACTCACCAATATGGTGAAACCCTGTCTCTATAAAAAAAAGAAAGAAACAGGAAGATTCTGCTCTTCCATGCTGAAACATGCTGGCTGTTGAGGGAAATGGCATTGACATGCAGTTTTGGAGTGAGGAACAAGCTAAAACCATTTCTATGACTTCCATGGGTTGGTCAATTAGAGTATCTCAATGATATATTCAAACTCATGCATATCCTCAGTTAATCACTTCAGTTTAAAAATGGCAGCATATCTAGTGCTGAGGTGATCACACATCATAACTCATTAAGAGGAAAATCTGTAATGAAAATAATTTGGTCATCAAAATTTGTGTCTTTTCCCACACTTAATTTTCTTCACCAGTCAGAGAATGAAATCAAGGTGGTGGCTGGGCAAGGTGGCTCATACCTATAATCCCAGCACTTTTGGAGGCCAAGGCAGGTAGATCATCTGAGGTCAGGAGTTCGAGACCAGCCTGATCAACATGGTGAAACCCTGTCTCTATTAAAAATACAAAAACTAGCCAGGCGTGGTGGTGTGCACCTGTAATGCCAGCTACTCCAGAGGCTAAGGCAGGAGAATCGCTTGAACACGGGAGGTGGAGGTTGCTGTGAGCCGAGATCACGCCATTGCACTCCAGCCCAGGCAACAAGAGCAGGACTCTGTCTGGAAAAAAAAAAAAAAAAAAAAAAAATTTAGGCAGTATTACTTGCTGCATTTTAAGACCACATTCTCATGCTCTAACCATGAAAACATATTTTTTTTTTTTGGCAGCTAATTCTCTCAAGTTGTATATATAGTCTGAAATTCAAAGTATAGAATCCATGTTTATTTGGCATACGAGCACTGGAGGTGTCTTCAATGAAAAAAAAATCTTTATAATTTTGGTGTCCATGCCTTATATCAGTGTGGTCCCAAAGTGTGATCTCTCTGGGGACTTGTGAGAAATGCAGATTCTTGGGCCTCACCCACCCTACTGGATCAGGAACTCTGGAAGTGAAGCCCAGCAATCTTGTGTTTTTGAAGACTTTCAGGTGATTCTGACCATTGGTCTTTGTAAATATCCAAAACTAACATAGCTGCCCACCATTAGCTTTTTGGCAATAAGCTAAAATTCTGTAATATAGCTATTTTCTTTAGTAGAAATAGAGATTGATTTATTTATTTTAGATAGAGTCTTACTCTATCACCCAGGCTGGACTGCAGTGGCTCAATCTCCATTCACTGCAACCTCTGCCTCCCGGGTTCAAGCAATTCTCCTGCCTCGTCCTCTCAAGTAGCTAGGATTATAGGCACCTGCCACCATGCCCAGCTACTTTTTATGTTTTTAGTAGAGATAGGGTTTCACCATGTTGGCCAGGCTGGTCTTAAACGCTGACCTCAGGTGATCCGCCCACCTCAGTCTCCCAAAATGCTGGGATTACAGGTGTGAGCCACCACACCAGGCCAATTTTTCAATATTTTAATATGTAAATCAGTGGGCATGGCTACATTATAACAGTGCATCTCTAACTGTAGATCTGCATATGAATTTCTGGGAATCTTGTCAAAAATGCAGATCCTGATCCAGTATTTCTGGAGAGGGTGGAGATTCTGCAGGTCTAACAAGCTTCCAGGTAGAGCAGATTGCTGACTCTTGGGCCACACTTTAAGTAGCAGTGAGGCACTAAAAGATGTCAAGAAGGAGTCAGACTCTTGCAGCTGCTTGTAATCAATAGAACTGGATTTAAGAGAAGAAGATCAGAGGATATTCCATCCAAGAAAAATGCAATAGCATGGGGACAAATGTGATTTATGTTGGTAGATGGTAAAAGAAAAAAAAGGTAGGGATAATGTGCCTAGGCAGTGTATTGGAGGAAATGAGAAGGTATGATATTGTTACAAATGAGCAATGGAATTGTGTTAATATAGCCCATCAGGTTGTTAGATTTCCAAAAGTACTTTGCAGATACTTACATAACTTCAACATTACAACAAGCGACATAATGGGATGCCTATGACGTGTCATCAGTGATAACATTTTTTAAAGAGAGAAATAATGAATCACTACTAATAGCTCCTTTTCCAGTTTTTACATTTTTTTAAATTTGATTTTATTTTTTGAGATGGAGTCTTGCTCTGTTGCCCAGACTGGAGTACAGTGGCACAATCTTGGCTCACTGCAACTTTCACCTCCTGGGTTTCAAGCAATTCTTCTGCCTCAGCCCTCCAAGTAGCTGGGATTACAGGCATGCACCACCAAGCCTGGCTAATTTTTGTATTTTTAGTAAAGACAGGGTGTCACCATCTTGATCAGGCTGGTCTGGAACTCCTATCTGCCTGCCTCGGCCTCCCAAAGTGCTGGGATTACAGGCATGAGCCACTGTGCCGGCCTCCAGTTTATTTACCACCAATGTTTAAAACCGTAACATATTCAGTAAATCAATTGTTTAGAGGCAAATCTTCAATCCATTTGTGTTTCCTTATTCATAATTACCTCTTCCTAAATTACAGAGGTTTGGGGGGTAACATGTAAAAAACAACAACAAAGGCTGGGCGTGGTGGCTCATGCCTGCAGTCCTAGCACTTTGGGAGGCCGAGGTGGGTGGATCACCTGGGGTCAGGAGTTCAAAAACCAGCCTGGCCATCATGGTGAAACTCCATCTTAAAAAAAAAAAAAAACAAAAAAAAAAAACGAGAAAACAACAATAACAAAACGCTTTTTATTATTTAAATCTACCAAATTATCATTGATTTGTATTTGAAGTGGGTTCATTATGGTGGATCACTAGAAAGTTAAGCAATATGAGGCTAATTCTTCCTTGTGTGAGACATTTCCACACACTGCAGGGGTCCAGCATTCCTAGTCCCCATCCATTCAATGCTAGTGTTGCATTCTCTAATTACTGTG
This sequence comes from Sapajus apella, assembly GCF_009761245.1. Taxonomy (NCBI): domain Eukaryota; kingdom Metazoa; phylum Chordata; class Mammalia; order Primates; family Cebidae; genus Sapajus; species Sapajus apella. Next base: position 6,819 of record NW_022439833.1, read on the forward strand.
AGGGACAAAAAGATCTCTACGAATTTCCAAAACATGCTTTAGGATGGGGTAGAACCCTGCTTACCATCACTGTATGAATCATCAACTACAGTAGACTAAACTCTAGATTTTAAAGTTTTGATGCAATTTCCGAACGTCTGGCTTGAAAGCAGACATTTAATATATCAAAGCAGTAAATGCTTCACAATTGTCTCATAATCTAAACGTTTCATGCAGAAAGGTCAGTCCCTAGAAAAATCTGACATTCACTTAGGGTTTATCACTAAAAACCACAGGTACTTGGATCTCCAATGAGCTGTGTAATTTCTTCGCTTACTAACTGGAAAGACAGGAACAACATCCTCTATTCTTATAACTTGTTTTACCCAAACATGGGCCTCTCTTTTTTTTTTTTTTTTTTTTTTTTGAGACGGAGTTTCGCTCTCGTTACCCAGGCTGGAGTGCAATGGCGCGATCTCGGCTCACCGCAGCCTCCGCCTCCTGGGTTCAGGCAATTCTCCTGCCTCAGCCTCCTGAGTAGCTGGGATTACAGGCACGCGCCACCATGCCCAGCTAATTTTTGTATTTTTAGTAGAGATGGGGTTTCACCATGTTGACCAGGATGGTCTCGATCTCTTGACCTCGTGATCCACCCGCCTCGGCCTCCCAAAGTGCTGGGATTACAGGCGTGAGCCACCGCGCCTGGCCGGGCCTCTCTTACTCTCTTTTCTAAGCACAACCTGAGGATACTTTGTTTAAATCTACTTCATTTGCAGAAATGGGTAGTATTTCTTGTGAAAGATGGAACCATGTATTGTATCATAATGTTCATGCTTAATTAACCTATCCCAAATGAGGTAATTTCTGGGGACCATCTGTTCAAAGAATAACTGGATGAACACTTCAGAGAAAATACACAAAAAGCATTGTTGATGTGATAATTAAAACAATGAGACATACAAAAACATGTTTGGTTAATTTGGAAGTTCTCATCACACACTTCTTTTACCATAACATCCATATAAAGCTATGTGATTGTGTGTGTATCAGGCCTTGTAATTTACAAAATTACAGTGTTACCAATAAATCAATAAACTCTGGCTTATTTGTCCATGATAATAAATTTGACCCTGAAGCCAAAATCTAGATGGATTAGTAGCATCAATAAATTAACTCTTCATAGCTTTAGTAAATTATGAAATGGAAGTTTCAGATGTTGGGCAAATAAAATATGTTGTAATAAAAATCATACTGGAGGCTGGGCACGGTGGCCTACACTTGTAATCCCAGCACTTTGGGAGGCCGAAGAGGGTGGATCACTAGGTCAGGAGTTTAAGACCCGCCTGGCCAACACAGTGAAACCCTGTCTCTACTAAAAATACAAAAATTAGCTGGGTGTGGTGGCAGGTGCCTATAATCCCAGCTACTTGGGAGGCTGAGGCAGGAGAATCGCTTTAAACCGGGAGGTGGAGGTTGCAGTGAGCTGAGATTGAGCCACTGCACTCTAGTCTGTGTGACAGAGCCAGACTCCATCTCAAAAAAAAAAAAAAAAAAAAAATCACCGAACCCAAATGTGAAATTTAACTTTATATTTTTTT
>NW_022439834.1:0-4687 GCF_009761245.1 Sapajus apella
TTTTTTTTTTTTTTTGTAGAGGCAGGGTCTCATTATGTTGCCCAGGCTGGTCTCAAACTTTTGGGCTCTAGTAATCCTCTCACCTTGGTTGCCCAAAGCACTGGGATTACAGGCGTGAGCTACTTCGTCTTGCCAACAATTATTTTTAAATATGGCGTAGTCAAATGAAAACCATTGGTATAGGCTGATTATATTTTACAGCATTGCTTTTGTATTTTTGTCCTATTTTCCACCCAGGTTCTTAATCAGCAGTCTGCTAGAACCTCAAAGACCAGGTCTCGGTCTTACTAGCCGTTGCTAACCATTATTATCGCATCAGAACTATCGCATGCCAGTAATGTCTAGTGCGATGAGACTAACTGGCAATATCTCCTTCCTCTCCCCTTCAGTGAACCCTGCTTATGTAGATGAAAGCGGTCCTGTCCGTGCTTATGGAAACCCACCATTATCTGAATGTGATTGGCACAAGTCACCCCAAGGTAAGTGATATGGTTTGGCTCTGCGTCTCACCCAAATCTCATTTCGAATTGTAATCCCCACAGGTTGAAGGAGAGACCTGGTGGCAGATCATTAGATCATGGGTTTCCCCCATGCTGTTCTCATGAACTCTCAAGGGAGCTCCCTTGAGATCTGTTGGTTTAAAAGTGGCAGCTTCCCCTGCGCTCGCTCTCTCCTGCTGCCACGTAAGATGTACCTTTCCCCTTCACCTTCCACCATGTTTGTAAGTTTCCTTAGAACCCCTCCGGCCATGAGGAACTGTGAGTCAATTAAACCTCTGTTGTCTATAAATTAGCCAGTCTCAGGCAGTATTTTTGTAGCAGTGTGAAAATAGACTAGTACAGTAAGGCTTAAAGGACAGTGACCAAAAAGTCAACCCTGGAGAAGGAACGTGTCTAAGACAATCCAGCCGTTGCAACTTCCTCTTGGCCTCTGGTGAGGTTACTAATGCAGAACCTTAACATACCATAATGGAGTTTTCTTTTAGACATATAGTTTGTTGTCTTCTGAGGATTGGGGTATCTTTATGAGGCATCTTCTGTTTGTAAGTGACAGAAACCCAACTCAAACAGGCATTAGCCCAAGGGGAATTAATTGGCTCATGTGGTAAAAGCATATGGGGGAAACTTAAAGAATTGAAAGTAGAAATATTAATACCTTCCAGCACCTAGTGCAGTGACTGGAACATAGTAGGTATTTTAGGGATATTTGTTAGATTAACTTGTTGAATGAGTACAGAAATCAGAACCTCAGTCCTGATTTTTTATCAGGGAACTCAGGAAACTCAGTGTCACCTGGAGTCTGGTTTTCCATCCATTTCTCATCTTTGTAAAACTTGCTTTTCAGTTCTATATGTGTAGGTGTGTCCTGGATCCTCAACTCCTGGTCCTTAGCTCCTCTTTAGGTTAGACCTCATTCATCTCCATCAGAGTCAGGCCTGGTCCACAGGCCAGAGAACATGGCCAATAGCAGGCACATGTGGGCCCTCTGCTTACCCACCTCATTAGGAAGTCTTGCTTCCTCCCTGGATCCTTCTCCAATGCAGGGAAAGGACTCTGTGCAGTCTAACTGGAGCACATGCCCACACGTGGAACAATTATTTTTACCATAGGGGACAAGATTGGGTCACCTGTCTATCCTGTGGCTAATGTCTGTGTTGGTGGGGTGATGCACTGATCAAAAATTTTTTGAGTATTCATATAATTATTATGGTGGAACATGGAAGCAATCACACTGGTGAAAGATAGAAGGCACTGCAATCAGTTACGAAGCTGTCTAAGGATCACTGTGTGTGGTGACGAAGGTTGGATCAGAGACACAGACCGACAAATAAAAAGGAAGCAATAAGCCAGGCATGGGAGTTATACCTGTAATCTCAACACTTTGGGAGACTGAGGCGGGAGGATTGCTTGAGCCTGGGAGGTTGAGGCTGCAGTGGGCTGTGATCTAGCCTAGGTGACAGAGCAAGACCGTGTCTCAAAAACAAACAAACAAAAACAAAAAAGCAACAGAGGAGAGAGACTAGGGAATGCTGGAGCCAAAAGGCAAATCTGTGAGCAACAGGAATAAATTAATGAGGTCATCTACATAATGAGGCATGCGCAGAGAAGCCACTTAGAACTCTCACGTTTCAGCCCATTGCCTGTAAGATAACCATTAGCCTCATCCTTCAAGAGATGTATACCTTTTCAGGGAGGGTTAGATATTGCTACTTGGAAGGGAAAACCATTGAGATATAAATGATCACACTCTCTATTTGGTGCCCACCAGGGCAGAGATTTGGTCCCAGAAAATGGCTTTAATTCAGGGAGAAGAAATGCCTTTGAACTTCATGACTGCTCTGTCTAGCCAGCATGAAGTTAGAAGACTGTACAAAAAAAAAAAAAAAAAAAAAAAACAGTCGAAATGTGTTATCTGTTCTCTCATTCAACAGCCATCAACACAGGAGGGTTCTGTGAAAAAATGGGTGGGGGTTTCTCCCACACACGAAGAAAGTAATCAGCTTTACAGCAAACATTGCTGGCTGTCCTCCAATTCAATTCTGACACTATCTACCTGGAGATAGTGTCAGATCCCACAGGACAAAGGCGCAGTTCCCAAGACTATACCTCCTTCAGACACCAGCCACAAGTCTAGGCCGCTAGAATTTCTTCCTCTTATTATTATTTTTGTGACAGTCTCACTTGGTTACCCAGGCTGGAGCACAGAAGCACCATCTCAGCTCACTGCAACCTCTGCATCCCAGGTTCAAGCGATTCTTGTGCCTCAGCCTCCTGTGTAGCTGGGATTACAGGCATGCACCCACATGCCCGGCTAATTTTTGTATTTTTAGTAGAGATGGGGTTTCACCATGTTGGCCAGGCTGGTCTCAAACTACTGACCTCAAGTGACTTGCCCGCCTTGGCTTTCCAAAGTCCTGGGACTGCAGGCGTGAGCCACCATGCCCGGCCCCAGAACTTCTGAGCAACCAGCTTCAAGTTGGTTTCCCACGACCTCCTCCCTGGGTTTGGTTAATTTGCTGGAGCAGCTCACAAAACTCTGGGAAACATTTATGTTTACTGATTTATTACAAAGAATATTATAAGGGACACAGATGAAGAGATGCATAGGGTGAGGTATATGGGAAAGGGCACAGAGCTTTCATGCCCTATTTTTTTTTTTTTTTTTTTTTTGAGCCACCATCCAGGAACCTCCTCATGTTCAGCTATCAGGAAGCTCGCTGAACTCAGTCTTCTTGGGCCTTTTATGAGGAGGCTTTGTTACAAAGGCATGGTTGACAACTGTATAGAAATGTGATTAAACGGCCAGGCGTGGGGACTCACACCTGTAATCCCAGCACTTTGGGTGACCAAGGCAGTCGGATCACCTGAGATCAGGAGTTCAAGACCAGCCTGGCCAACATGTTGAAACCCCATCTCTACTAAAAATACAAATATTAGCCAGGTGTGGTGGCAAGCACCTATAGTCCCAGCTATTCGGGAGGCTGAGGCAGGAGAATCGCTTGAACTCAGGAGGCGGAGGTTGTAGTGAGCTGAGATCATGCCACTACACGCCAGCCTGGGTGACAGAGCAAGACTTCATCTCAAAAAACCAAAAATATGATTGGACAAAAGGTGTATGATCTCATACTAATAGATCTGTGGGGAAACCCAACAAGGTCTGTCGGTTCAGATCCTTCCTGGGTTCTCTGTGTAACATTCCTCCCTCCAGGGTTTGGGGCAGGACCCCTTCTGAAATGAGGGAGAATTTCTTTATGGCCAACTCCAAGACAGGAAGGTAGGGGGAAGACTGGGGTCCTGCCTTGGGGAGAAAATAGAGCAAGTGGAAAGAGGCAAGAGGTCAGAGAGAAAAATTCTGTTTTCTGAGACTTAAAATCCTAACCTTGTAACAAGGGCTATGGGAGTTATGAGCCACGAACCATGAGTGGGAAAAAAAATATATATATACATATGTATACACATATCTATAATAATAATAATAATATCACAGGAACCCTGGTAGAAGAGGAGTCCGCAAAAGGCAGAGAGTAGTAAAGAAATAGAGGACCAAAAGATGAACCTGGCTGTCTTCATCATTTTTGCTTTGTGTTGAATCTGATTCACAAACCACATATAATTAAATCATAGCCCAGGCTGGGCGCAGTGGCTCACACCTGTAATTCTGGGACTTTTGGAGGCTGAGGTGGGCAGATCACTTGAGTTCAGAGGTTTGAGACCAGCCTGAGCAACATGGTGAAACCCCGTCTCTATGAAAAATAGAAAAATTGGCTGAGCATGATGGCTCATGCCTATTATACTAGCACTTTGGGAGGCCTAGCTGGGCAGATCATTTGAGGTCAGGAGTTTCAGACCAGACTGGCCAACATGGCGAAACTCTCTCTCTACTAAAAATACAAAAATTAGCCAGGGATGGTGGTGCATGCCTATAATTCCAGCTACTCGGGAGGCCCAGCTGGAGAATCACTTGTACCCAGGAGGCATGGTGGTTCTCCTGTGGTCCCAGCTATTCAGGAGGCTGAAGCAGGAGGATTGTTTGAACTCAGGAGATCAAGGCTGCAGTGAGTTATGATCACGCCATTGCACTCCAGCTTGGGTGACAGAGCAAGACCTCATCTCTAAAAAAAAAAGTTCAAAATTTTGTACTTTTTTTTTTTTTTTTTTTTACACGAGGTGTCTTTGCCTGTAATCCC
>NW_022439834.1:4787-8388 GCF_009761245.1 Sapajus apella
TTATGCCTGTAATCCCAGCACTTTGGGAGGCTGAGGCAGGAGAATCATTTCAGGTCAGGAGTTTGAGACCAGCCTGGCCAATATGGTGAAATCTCATCTCTGCAAAAAAATACAAAAATTTGCTGAGGCAGGAAAATTGCTTGAACCAAGGAGGCAGAGGCTACAGTGAGCTGAGATCATGCCACTGCACTCCAGCCTGGGCAGCAAAGAAAGACTCTGTCTCTAAATAAATAAATGAAAATGAAAAGAAAAAAAAAAAAAAAAGAAGAAGCAGCATGGAGGGAGGAAGTGCAAAGTTTGTACAGCAGCTCCATGCATGATGCCGTCAAGGACTGAAGACCCTTCTGCAGCCTTTTCCTTTACCATCCTTAGCAGGTGAACGTTCATTTTCTTGTTTTCTAAATGTCTGGAGGAAGACTGGTAAAGGGCAAATTGTGAACCCAGGCACACTGTCCCCTTTGAAACAGCATTCCTGGAAGCCACAAGACTCATTGGCTAAAACTGGGTCACAGGTTCACCCTTAGCCGCAAAGAATGCTGGGAGACTTTGAGCACTGCATCTGCACAGGAAATAAGCTTTTGCTGGTATGAGAAAAAAGGAAAATGGACACTGAGAGGCAGACAAATAGCAGAGTCCACCACCTAAGGCATCAGGAGGTAATAACTGCACCTCTGTAAACCTATGTGGATTTCTACAGGCATATAAAATTATAGAATATAAATTCTAAGCCAGAGGCACTAAATTAAAAAAAAAAAAAAACTTGCCCTTTGACTATGAGTCGTTTAGAAAAATATCTTCCTTCTCTTTCTAGACTCCCATTGTCTCAAATGAAAGATTCTGTTTTAGATTTCTTGCCTAGCTACCAAGACGGAATTCTCTGCAGGAAAACACTCCTCCTCCTGAGAAAACTCCTCTGGGACTAGATGCAGGGAGTTATGTTGTGATTTATGCAGGGCTGGCTTTGGTGAGCTCATCCCGGCATTTAAAAAAAATGTGAATGGTGTATCCCTTTGTGATCATCATCACTTTTTCCCTGCGAGTCCCAGTCAATGCCAGCGTGACTGCTGGATGAAGTCTCAGGAAGCCCACCCCAGTGGAGAAGAAGGCTTGTGGGAGGCAGGAGATGCTATCCGATGACCACGTGAATGAAATCGTCATAGAGGTTGAGAATGTTTCCGCTGGGGTCCAAAGCCACCCATCCTTAAATCAGGTTTTTCAGGAAAAGGTGCTGCTAGACTCAAGCATCAACATGGTTTCATCAATATCTGATATCGATGTGACAGGCTCCCAGACAGTCAGCAAAAGGAATGACCAAAAGGACAACCGGGTGCTTCGGTTTTCAACACCTTTGAGTGAATCGATGTCTCAGACCCTTCATAGCCTAGAATGCATGGGCATAGACACTCCGGGTTCTTCACATGAAACTGTTCAAGGTAGTGAAATGCTGGGGAAGTGGACTTAGGGGAGTAGGAAAGAGAGCTTCCACATTGTCCACAGCATATTTTACTTTTAAGATAGCAAATGGGTCCAGGTGTGGTGGCTCACACCTCTAATCCTACTTCTTTGGGAGGCCAAGGTAGGAAGATCACTTGAGCCCAGGAGTTTGAGACTAGCCTTAACAACATAGGGAGGCTCCATTGCTACAAAAAGTTTTTAAAAATAATAACCAGGCATGATGGTGCACACCTGTGGTCCCAGCTACTCAGGAGGCTGAGGTGGGAGGATTGCTTGAGCCCAGGAGTTGGAGGCTGCAGTGAGTTGTGATGGCACCACTGAAACCCAGCCTTGGTGACAGAGTAAGATCCTGTCTCTTAAAAAAAAAAAGGCAAGTAATATGGAGGGGTGAAAGGTTTTGTGGGTGAACTAAGGATGCGAAGGACAAAGGCAGGGATCACTTTAAGACATCCCTAACACATGCTTATTTTGATCAAGCTTTTTTCATATGCCTTGTGCTCTGCACAGCACCTGCTTTTTGTTACCTATCGAATTGAGTTTTATGTACCCCCTGTACTTTTTGAGGCAGGCATTTCCACGTGCTTGATGAGGAAACTGAAGGTCAGATAAATTTAGTGACCTGGAAGATCTGGGGCCCAAATACAGGTCTATCTAATTCCCAAGACTACTTTTTTTTTTTTTTTTTTTTTTTTGAAACGGAGTTTCGCTCTTGTTACCCAGGCTGGAGTGCAATGGCGCGATCTCGGCTCACCGCAACCTCCGCCTCCTGGGTTCAGGCAATTCTCCTGCCTCAGCCTCCTGAGTAGCTGGGATTACAGGCATGCGCCACCATGCCCAGCTAATTTTTTGTATTTTTAGTAGAGACAGGGTTTCACCATTTTGACTAGGATGGTCTCGATCTCTTGACCTCGTGATCCACCCGCCTCGGCCTCCCAAAGTGCTGGGATTACAGGCTTGAGCCACCGCGCCCGGCAAGACTACTTTTTTTTTGAGACAAAGTCTTGCTGTCACCCAGGCTGGAGTGTAAGTGGCGCAATCTCGGCTCATTGCAACCTCTGCTTCTCAGGTTTAAGTGATTCTCATGCCCCCAGCCTGCTGAGTAGCTGAGATTATAGGCCCATGCCACCATGCCCTGCGAATTTTTGTATTTTTAGTAAAGATGGGGTTTTACCGTGTTGGCCAAGCTTGTCTCAAACTCCTGGCCTCAGGTGGTCTGCCCGCCTTGGCTTCCCAAAGTACTGGGATGGATAACAGGTGTGAGACACCACGCGTGGCCTCTGGCCTCAAGCCCGCATTCTTGTTTTTTTTTTTTGATGGGGTTTCAATCTGTCATCCAGGCTGGAGTGCAAAGGCGCGATCTTGGCTCACTGCAAACTGCCTCCCGGGTTCAAGCAATTCTCCTGCCTCAGCCTCCTGAGTAGCTGGGATTACAGACATGAGCCACCACACCCAGCTAATTTTGTATTTTTAGTAGACACAGGGTTTCTCCATGTTGGTCAGGCTGGTCTCAAACTCCCGATCTCAGGTGATACGCCTGCCTCAGCCTCCCAAAGTGCTGGGATTACAGGTGTGAGCCACTGCACCTGGCCCAAAGATGCTGTTTATGTTTCACCCCCACAGTATTCCAGGCATAAAACCTAGTAGCTTTCAATGATTTCAGGGAGAAGAAAAACATCTTTTTTCTTACACAAAGCATTTAGTGGGTTTAGCCCCTTTAGTGAAGAAGATAGGACATCACCTCTCACACTGCTGGCGCCCTGCAGCTCTGTATATTTCCCTCTTCCGTCTTTCTTCCTCTAAGTCTACTCACCCTTCCTTCCCAGGAGAGGCACAAATTGCTCATCTTCAGCAGAGAGATTTGGTGGTCCTCTTTTGGGGATTCCCCTTATACCTCAACTGTGTCATTACAATGACCATGGTATTTCCCGGTGGGCAGTTCTAGCCCCGTGCTGTGACCACGGAGCCAGCCTGCTCCCTCCGTCCCTCAGCCACCCTCAGCATGGTGTCACTGTCCCGCTGGCTAGCTTGTTTGTCACAGGATATCAACAGCACTTCTTGCATCACATGCAGATACCACAAATAATCAGAGGAAGAGACATCTGTTCTTTTCTTGTTTTCTGTTTGTTTGTTTTTTTGTTTTTTTTTT